>NW_027102366.1:0-300000 GCF_035609145.1 Eleutherodactylus coqui
TCAGGAAGTCCCTTCCTCATCCATGCAGAATTTGCATTTCAGACCAAGGTATAGTTGTTATCACACATCTCCAAGTATGTGCGATATCTCCAAGTATGTTATCGCACATCACTAGTATGTGCACCGTAGATGTGGACTTTGTAGTATAACTTCTAATTAACCAACCTTCTTACATGTCTCTTCTACATTACAGACGCATGTTCTACTAGGATTAGAGTTTCTAAGCTGCGGGGACCTGAATCAACTCCTACAGTCAAAGGGACGGCTCGATATCAACAGTTCCAGGTAAAGATTTAGGGTGGTTTTACACGGCACATATTTTGCCTATTAACAAGCAACAACTGACAAGATAGCATGTTGGTTGTTGCTCGTTAAGGTGGTCTAACATGAGCAGATCATTAGTATGGCACATTCCGCTGTTTACATGGGGAGATGTGCTGCTGGTGAGCCAACACTTTTATGCTCACATAAAAGATCTGGTCAGCAGATGACAACCATTTGCTCACAATTGTCTGATCGCGAGCCTCCTCCTACATGGCTGATGATTAGTGATCCATCCAATAATCATACTTTAGCTACAGTTTAGGAAACAGTATTTTGTCGCTCCTCAGGATCTCACACTGACTACTTATTCTCTTTCTTACAGATTCTACGCTGCAGAAATGGTGTGCGGCATCCAACACCTCCACGCCAAGGGGATCATCCACAGAGACCTGAAGCCCGAAAACATCTTGGTGGCTGAGACAGGGCACCTGAAGATCACCGATTTCGGTCTCGCCCTGGACAACATGCTTGGAGGTCGAACAGCTACTGACTATGCTGGGACCGAAGACTATATTGCTCCTGAGGTGAGAGGAATAGAATCTTCTTACCAGTTGTTGACATAAGTGTATTTATGTTCTTGGGTTGTGGATCATGGAGACAGTAGTCCGAGATGGAATAGAGGACTGCGGTCTCTACACAATGCTAGTCTAGAGCAGCGCACATATCCCATGTAATGCCTTTCTTTTAGGGCAGACGACTTATGTTATTAATGATGTAGAACTTATTTCCCAACTTACTAACTGTTGTCTGTTTATGGCAGATGGACGCCGGAGAGGAGTACAACGCCGCCGTAGACTGGTTTTCATTCGGAGTCATCATGAATCAAATGATCACCGGCGAGCGTAAGTATCATCACAAACTCTTTAATGAGTCCACCTCCGGAGCGAAGAACATCATAATGCAGGTAAGCATGTTACTAATTTTGTATGCTTTTATTGTCTTTACTAGTCAGATTCTTGTAATTGTAGTTAGTATTAAAAACTACATTTCTGATTTCAGCTCCTCAAGAAAAATCCAGCCAAGCGTCTAGGAGTCAATGGGAACATCCGTGGTCATCGGTTCTTCCAGCATGTAGAATGGGACTCTGTGGAAACCCTGAGGATGGCCCCACCGCACATCCCTGCCCCCACTAAGTCGGAATTCCATCAGCAATTCGACTTAGACACCATCGAAGCAGAAGAGGCCAAGCAATCCGAGCTGTCACCGGAAGACCAGGCCAAGTTCAGAGGGTTTTCATTCTCTAACATGAAGACCCTCTTAGACACCGGCTCTACAACCACCTGAGCAAGCGGCCCTCCTGAGCCCCTGCAACGCCATCACAAGGAAGGACGGCGAGGGACCCCTGAGGAGAGAGCCAGCAGTATCACCCAGCTGGCGGTAAGTACAGGCGCCACAACATCTGCGCCCCGTAGCCTCATTGACATGTGCTGTACCTAAAACCCTTTTTTTTCTTACCAGTAAATGGATTTCCCCGAACCAATGACAGCAGCAGCTGATGGTGCTGCCACGGGTACCAGGAAACACATTGGTGCGCGATGGCCGGCTATTAAGGGGTGGAAGGAGGCCGGATTTTTTTTTTTATCTTATGACATCTAAGCACATGTCTATGAATATTTCACATTTACTGGTAATTGCATTTCCTCACGCCCATAACAGTAATGTAATGAGCGATGGGGAAATGAGGTGAGTGTTGGCCGGCTATTAAGGGGTGGAGGAGGCCGGATTTTTTTTTTTTTTTTTACCCCTTGGTGACATCGACCATAAAAGTACAGGGGATGTGTGTGGGGTCTGTATGGAATGGACTTGGCTCCCAAGCTCACTCCATAAACTGAAGTGGCGCCACCTGTCTTTGACAATTCACACCTAGAAGCAACAGCTATGATCAGAAATAACTGCAATTATGGCTGTTGAGTATTTTAATGCAGCTGTCAATTCTTACAGTGGCATTTGAATAACCTAATCAGCATTTAAATGTTCCAAATGGCCTTCCCTGGGTTGTATAAGTGAATTAATGATCCCAAGTTCAAGCACCAATAGAGGCCTAAAAAAATAAGTGTAAAAAATTTTTGAAAAAAGTTAAAAAAAACCTTGTCCTATATTTCTAAAAAAAAAAGAAAAGTAATTTGCATTGCAGCCTGCGTAAAAGTCCGTTTAAAATATTGAATTATTTATCCCAGATGATGAACACCATTATGAAAAAAATACATAACACCAGATTTGTATTTTTTCATTACCCTGGCTCCAAGAAAAAATATGAAATATAAAGCGATTAAAAAGTTACACAACCACTAGTCATCCTGCAGAAATTGAGTCCACACATCCGCTGCATCAACAGTAAAATGAAAAAGTGATGGTGCCTTAAAATAGCAACAGAAACTTTTTTTTTTTTATATATTTCAATTTTTAAAATTAGTATAACAAAAAAAAAATGTAGTTTGGAAATTGTGGTAAATGTGCTGACACACACAGAATAAAGTTTTTGTGTAATTTGTGCCACAGTGTGCACACCAAAAACAACAGGTCCAAAAATAAGCATAATTGCATTTTTTTTCATTTCAGCCCACTTAGAAATCTGTAAAAGTTTTTCTGCATATTTTATGGTATATTAAATTGTACCAGTGAAAAACACAACTCACCCCACAAAAAAGCACTCAGACAGCTAATCCCATGAAAAAACATCTTGCTATTTAGACCCCAAACATTAGACCACAATTTAACAATTATATCAGAACAATGTGGTGCGCTTCTGATAAAATCTAGCGCCCCCTGCAGCTTTTCCCTTATGCCTCCTTCAATGTTATGCCATCCCATAGTGAGAACTTAAAGGGATTAGCCCAGCAGGCCTAAAGAGAGGTTAGTGTAGTGTAGGTCCCATCTACAAGAGGTCGCCTTGACGTGGCAGATGGGCTCACATGTTTTGATCAAAATGTGTGCTAAGAACCTCACATCTTCATATGTCAGTAAATATAACAAGAATGCCATTTAAATTCAGATATTCAGTGCTTGCAGTAGTGTTGCAGCCACTTGTATTTGCTTGTATCGTTGCAGCCATGATGTATGGTGCGCTAACACATATGGCCTATAAAAGGCTCTCGGAGGCTCCTTGTATGTAGTGAGTAAAGGAAATAAAAAAAGAAGGGTGGAGCAAGACCCAGTGAGGGTGGTGGAATGTTTATGGAGTACAAAGAGCTTTCAATGATTGAGTATTTTGAATGGTGGAGGTGCTGCCAACCAGATGACGCTCCACCAGTGTGGGCGTGAGTGTAGCAAAAAAGGATGTGAAAAGAACTGGTATGGAGGCGCAACCCTCTAAGCTACTAGAAGATGTAGATCCAAGTCCAATGTGTGAAGGTGAAAGCACTTCTTTTTTATTATTTTTTCACAAATTAAAAACCAGCAATAGAATACGCATTTCGGGGAAGAACCCCTTCGTCAGTTCGGCTGGATAGGACAACAGGATGCCTGGGGGGGACACGACTCCAAAGATGTATTGGATGTGTCGGAGGTCCTGTGTGCAGGAAGGCAGGGGAGACGCAATCAAAGAGACTTGTCTCTGTTAAAAGCGTATGAGAAGGAATGCATTATTGGGATGCGAAATGGTCTTTTAGAGAAATTGCCCGCCACCTGGACCATTCTGACCAGACTGTTAGGAGATCTAGAGGTTCAGGTACAGCAAATGTGGATCAATATGCGGTAGACTACCATACAAAACCTGTATTCCTCCATGCCCGCCCGTATCTCATCTTGCAATCAGGCTAGAGGAGCCCAACAGGGACTAGAGCCTCCCCTCAAGGGGTCAGTTTTCTGCAATAAAAGCTCCTTTTGCTCTGATATTGTAATCCCTTATATCAACGTTACAATCACATAGAGAAAGTTTCATTTGATTCTGACAACTCCTTCTGGGAGGGGATCTTTTTTTTACAATGTCCCTTAGAAAGATTCTTCCATCGCTGCAGCAGTGCTCCCCAGGACTAAAGGACCTTCCCTGAATTGAATTGGTCAATCAACAAGGGAAGGGATAGCGGGCATCAGCTGCATGTTCAAGGTAATGTTCAAGTCACACATCTGACTCCCGCTATCCCCTACTTTGCTGCTGAGCATGGCTGAAGGCCCTTTATCTGGTAAAATTCATAGCTAGCGGTTAGCGTGACATGACTGTGCCACGGACTGTGGCATGACTATATTAAGAGGTGAGCGACTAGTCTCTTGACATCACAGCCATGTCACAGGCTGCCAGAAAACCTCTGCTGGGCCACTTGTGGCCAACGTGCCATATGTTGTGCAGGCCTGGTTTAGACACTGACTGCCCAATCTATCTCCAATAGGGCCTATCCACAGGTGATGCAAGTCTGATTGGTGGGGGTCTCATCACTGAAGACCCCTTGTGGTCTCCAGAATAAGAGTCTGAAAGGTCTGCCTGTTTAAGCCCTCTTCTGTCACTCTGGGCTCACTGCCTGCCTTCACCCCTCGGCAGAGTGAGGAGTAGATTGAATAGAGCAGTGTCGCTGCATGTGTGGAGCTGCTCCATTGTTCTTTAATGCAGACCGCTGAGTGCTTGTACTAGCTATTTTCATCATCGCCATTGAAATAAATGGAGCTGCACTGTGCATGTGCAACCACTGCTAAGATGCCATCTCCACGTCTCTGTAGAGGGTATAGAGAGCCCACAGTTAGGAAAATGGGGACACAGGACCCCAATTCTTGGGAATGATAGACCCTCACTGATTAGAGCTTCATCACCTATCCTGTCGATAGCCAATATAAGCCAACCCTGGTATATCCTCAGTAAAAAAAAAAAAGAGATGCAAACTCATTTTAGAAGAATTGGATCCAAAAAATTGTCAATTAAGATAATAAATCTAATACTTTGCCCATGACACCACTTGCCCCTCCTCCCCATATGTGCTTCTCTTCTATCTGTTGTCCCTCACATGGCTCTTCTCCTGCTGTGCCACCATTTGTCTCCCCATGTTTCAACTTGGCCCTCCTCCCCATGTCTCCTTTACCCGCGGTACTACTTCTCCCCCGTGCCCCATCTTGCCCTGTGAAACCACTTGTCCCCACCCATACAATCCCATGTACCACCACTTGCCCCACCTCCTGTGTCCAATGTCCCTCTTTCTCCCTGTGCCACTTTTCCCCTGTAGGTCCTTTTCCCCCTGTTCAACCACTTGTTCCCCAGCCCATGCCCCTCAAATCAGTCAGTCAGATAAACTTTTGTGACCAGGTCTCCCCGAAGCCTCAGTTCATTGTGGCCAAACTAATGAGCACTTTCCTCCTATTAAGAGGTTAAACAGATGGCCGTGCTTGTGGAGCTTTTTGCGGACGTGAAACGTGATGAAGCAAAATCATTGATTTCCATGGTTTCATTTTGTCTAGCGTAATTCTCATGAGATATTACTACACGCCAGAAAAGATACAACTTGTCCTATCTTTCAGGTTTATTTTTTCTCTTAGGCCCAATGGCCTGGAATTCGAACAGTTAAAAAAAGTCTTTCCGCTGGTTCATGTTCTAACACGCTCTGTAGCGGCGAGTGTTTTTGCGCATGCGCCCGTCTGTTTAAGCCCTGGAAGAAGCTTTCCCCAGATGGCAGCGGACAGATGGAACAGTTCACCAGGAGTCGGAGGGCTGCAAGCTGGGGGGGGCTGAAATAATCAGAAGTGTAAGGCCGCCTTCACACGGGCGGAAATCCCGCGGCGGGATT
This sequence comes from Eleutherodactylus coqui, assembly GCF_035609145.1. Lineage (NCBI taxonomy): Eukaryota > Metazoa > Chordata > Amphibia > Anura > Eleutherodactylidae > Eleutherodactylus > Eleutherodactylus coqui. The sequence continues at coordinate 6,030 of NW_027102366.1, forward strand.
TCCGCCACTGAAAGCTTGCATAGGAGAGCATTACAATACGCACTCCTATGCAGACGGCCGCGGTTTGGCCGCACAAAATCTCGCGCAGCAAACAAACCGCGGCATGTCCTATTTTTGTGCGGGGCTCGCAGAGCCTCGCACAGAAACCTCACTCACCCCGGCACATGAATGAACCGGGGCCGCCGGGCGCGGGCGTGTACGCGCTCGTCTCTGCAGACGCTCGGGTCGGGTCCTGCGGCGAGAATTCTCGCCGCCAGATCCGACCCGCTCGTCTGCAGGTGGCCTAAGGCTATGTGCAGACATCAAAGAGGAAATCTGCACCAAAACCTGCATGTGGATTTTAGTGTTTGTGTCCAACACATAATTCAGCTCTGGCATCGCAATGAATGAAATCTGGGGAAAATCCATCACGCTTTCACATTTGTTTTGAAAATCGGCTGCATGTCTGTTTTCTGCTGCAGATTTTCCCCACTGTGATTCATTTACATTGCACTATGCATTGTTGCAGAACTTTGGTACCAAACTACTGCAACAGTTCTGCAGTGTGTGAACTCAACCTAAAAAGCAGCAGTCAGTAAGTCCGGGACATGGAGATGCTGTTGGTGTTTCCCCCGAAAATAAGATCTACATTGAAAATAAGCCCTACCCTGATTTTGCAGGATTTTTGGGGAGGGTCTAAATATAAGCCCTACTCCCAAAATAAGCCTTAGCTGCATTACATTAAAAAAGGAATACCTACCTAGCAGGCTCGGTCCGGGTCAACCATCTGCTGTCTGGAGCTCCGCCGTGCGTTCTGCAGTCCTCGTTCTGCCACTGAAGATCACTTTTTGGTTACAGGATTCATGAAAAAAACATCTCATCTCCAGAAAGCAATGGTTGTGATTGGCTGAGCAGTGCAAGAAGAACCAATCACAGCCATCGCATTGTGGAGGCAGGATTTATTAATTGGCCAATCAATGTCATGGCTCAGCTCATTGAAGCTCCAAACAGCAGTGGGAGGGACCTGCACCAAATCTCCTAGGTACGTTTAATAAGACATCCCCTGAAAATAAAACCTAGAGCCTCTTTTGGGGCAAAAATTAATATGACAGGGTCTTATTTTCATAGAAACACGATAATATGTTGCTAATAACCATGTCAGACGGTCGCACAGCTAGTCCATAGTTACTCTGGTCTGTGTGATTGGAGAGTGCCGTAAGCTAGTGAGTAGAAGATGAGGACCTGCAGGTAGAGAGCAAGGGATGAACTAAAAAATCTAGCGATCAATAGGGGGTAAGTAATAGTTCCTGGTCTCTGGATAAATATGACGACTTCCCAATATCACACAATACAAGGCATCTTTTACACGGAGCAACTATTACTCAACTCATCACTCCGAAAAAGTCTCTGAAGTCTATGAACAGCAGTTGTTTATTTACCTTTACATAGAGGGATGATTGTTCATTAGTCGTTCGCCAAAATATTGTTTGTAGGGGGATCTCAATTCAAGTTCATAATTCGTTCCAGTGCGACTTTACACCAGATGACTTTTGATCAATCAGCGACTATTTTTTAGTTGAGCGGAAGCAAAATGACGAGTGAGCAAATTGTTCTGCATCATCTTTCTGCCATGTTTAAGCAGGACGACTATCCAGTCGCTGTGACCCATACTGATCACAAGAATGGAGGGCCAAGATACCTGTAGGAGAGCTGCTGCCCCTTATAGTGTAGACACATTTCTGCTCTCCTCTATTGGCAGTGTTGGGTATTGCAGCTCAGCCCTATCGCCATCATTGGCTCCTTCATTCTTATGACTGGTGGTGATCTCCGCGGTCGGACCGGCACTGATCTCACATTGTGCTATTTTAGGGATACTTCAGTGATAGATGCCGATAAGAACATGGAGGAGATGATTCAGCATTATGAAGAGAATCGCGGGAAGATCCTTGCAGCTTGACAGAAGAACGGCGCCGTTACATTGTGCCTCATAATGCAAGAGGACATTTTAAAAAAGTAAAACGAAGAAGCGCGCCAATCCAAGAGCAGCCGCCATCTTTATGCAAGAGGAACTAAGTGGCTTCACTATATGGGAACAGATATGATATAAATCCAACTGCACCATTATGGGGGACCGAGAGCCGACTCACAAGGTGCTATCGGTGGACCAATGTTCCATCGCTTCCCATCAGTATCTGATGAGTCTAATAGAGGATATCATGTAAATAGTCATATTTATTCATCTCCGTTCACCTGTTATATTTCTTCCCTTTAGAGGGCCCATTTCCTTCTATTCCTTACACTGATGTTACTGCTGTCGTTTCTTCATGTTGGTTTACTGAATGTGGTAAATAAACTGGAAGTATTGTAAAGTACATGAGAGTTTTGTTCCCGCTGCATTCCCATGATGATTGGCTCACAGCAGGTTTGAACGTGATTTTTAAAAGGTGAGAAGAGTAAAGCCCGACTAAGGGCGGACACCCACTAGCGGTTTTTTCTCTCTTGCGCTGCGAGAGTGAGAGAAAACACTCGCCTTGCAGCGCAAGAAAAACGCTGGTATATAGCTAGTGTTTTCCATGGGGCCAGCGGCAGCAGCACTAGCCCCATTGAAAACATAGGGAGAAGACCGCGGACTTTTGCCACAGCTGTCACAGCTGTGGCAGAAGTCCAGCATGCTATCCCATTGCTTTCAATGGGGTTGGCACTGCTGCCAGCACCATTGAAAGCAGTGGTTTGTAGCAAGCCCCGCAGCATGATTTTCGGGGAACGGCTTGAAATATAAGCCCTTCCCTGAAAATCATCATTAGCTGGTTAAAAAAAAAAAAAAAAAAATTTATTCACCTCTCTGCCGCTCAGGCACGTCCTCCGGCTGGCTCCCCTGCACTGCTGTCCAGCACTTTCAGCAGGCGGGAATTTAAAAATCCCGGCCTCCTGAAAGGGCTGTGCTGATTGGCTGAGCACTCAGCCAATTACAGCCAGCACTTAGCTAATCATGAATGCAGGAGTACAGATGATTCCAAGATGGCGGTAAGAGATACAGTGGGTGGGCTTGATGAGTATGAGGGGGATGCAGTGGGTGGTTTCACAATTTGGCTGAGATGCCAGTGCTGTGTATTGTGTAAAATGGAGCCATAGGAGTCAGAAACTGCTGCAGACCAGAAGGCAAGGATACAAACAACCAACCCAACGAATGGAGGACCCCCCAGCATCGTGGAACAGGCTCAAATTTGTAAAAAAAAAAAAAAAGGATGTGAAGGTATTCAAAGCCATACATGTAATATGAGGAAGGCAAGATTGATACCTTATTGTAGCATCAGGAAAACCCCTTTAATTACAGTCTGAGGAACTGCAGAACAGGAGTATTAATATGGGTCACCTATAAACTGTAACTATGAATGGTGGCAGATAGTTCAGTCAAATCTTCACACTTTTAAATGTCTTTTTTCCAATATTAGCGCCCCTCTTGTCCACTGCTAGTGGCTGGTATTGCACGTCACCCCTTACTTTTGAATAAGAAAGACCTCCAATACACACAGGCCGTGTTCAAGAGAGGGGCTGTTTTGTAAGACGACTTGAGGTCATAGTGCATCTATAGTCACCCATAGCTCTGTATACAATTTACAAAGACCCCGGAGCCATCCATATATATCCCACTTCTGTGCTCCATGCAGTCTTGCAGACATACAGAGAATCTTCAGCTGCGTACCCTCCTCCTCCTCGTCTTATTTACTTCAACACTAAGGTGATTTGTGGAAGACTCAGGATGTTGCTGAATAAACCTAAATTATATCCTGTAGGGTTTGTAGTTTTCTTCTAGAGGGACTTTTCCCATCTGATACTTGGTTTTCCCATTTGCCAAGCGGCATCAGAGTTGTTCATCTCCCTGTTTGCCCGGAGCCCACTGGGTATGATCACACAGGAACTGGAAAGATGAAGAGGCTCTTTCATTAGTGCACAAAAAGCTACATAAACTTGGACTTCTCTCCCAGCTTTTGGTCAGTAGCCTCGTCTCCACACTAGAACTATATGGGAGCAAACCAAAGGGGAAAAACAGCTAAAACCGTAATAAATACCACAGTGTTCACCAAGGTGTATTTTAGGACCCTGCCTTATGGAAGCACTTATATCACAAACCAGGATGTTACTCTACTGGTACTGTAAGCCAGGGGTGCACAACATACCGCCCGCAGGCCACATGTGGCCCACAGTGCCATTCTGTGCCGCCCAAGCCGTCTGCACCCTGAAATATCTATGTGTGGCAGCTCATATGTAGTTTCCACATCAGGGTGAAGAGTGGGGGCACATAGCAGGGCAACAAGAATGGGCAAGTATGAAGGGTGAGGTGTGTAGCCATGTCTGGGCCCCTTATGTATTAGAACAAGTACTAAGGGTGCACTGTGTAGTCATGTGTGGGTGCCCTATATATTAGGACAAGTATTAAGGGTGCACTGTGTATTCATGTCTGGGTCCCCTATATATTAGGACAAGTACTAAGGGTGCACTGTGTAGTCATGTGTGGGTGCCCTATATATTAGGACAAGTATTAAGGGTGCACTGTGTAGCCATGTGTGGGTGCCCTATATATTAGGACAAGTACTAAGGGTGCACTGTGTAGCCATGTGTGGGTGCCCTATATATTAGGACAAGTACTAAGGGTGCACTGTGTAGCCATGTCTGGGTCCCCTATATATTAGGACAAGTACTAAGGGTGCACTGTGTAGCCATGTCTGCGCCCCTTATGTATTAGAACAAGTACTAAGGGTGCACTGTGTAGCCATATCTGAGTCCCCCACATATATTACGACAAGTACTAAGGGTGCACTGTGTACCCATATCTGGTCTCCTATATATTAGGACAAGTACTAAGGGTGCACTGTGTAGCCATGTCTGGGCCCCCTGTATATTAGGACAAGTACTAAGGGTGCACTGTGTAGTTATGTCTGGGCTCCTATATATTAGGACAAGTACTAAGGGTGCACTGTGTAGTCATGTCTGGGCCCCTTATGTATTAAAACAAGTACTAAGCGTGCACTGTGTAGTCATGTCTGGGTCCCTATACATTAGGACAAGTACTAAGGGTGCACTGTGTAGCCATGTCTGGGTCCCCTATATATTAAGACAAGTACTAAGGGTGCACTGTGTAGTCATGTCTGGGTCCCCTATATATTAGGACAAGTACTAAGGGTGCACTGTGTTGTCATGTCTGGTCTCCTGTATATTAGGACAAGTACTAAGGGTGCCCTGTGTAGTCATATCTGGTTCCCCTATATATTAGGACTAGTACTAACGATGCACTGTGTAGCCATGTCTGGTCCCTATATATTAGGACAAGTACTAAGGGTGCACTGTGTAGTCATGTCTAGGTCTCCTGTATATTAGGAAAAGTACTAAGCGTGTCCTGTGTAGTCATGTCTGGGTCCCTATATATTAGGACAAGTACTAAGGGTGCACTGTGTAGTCATGTCTGGGTCCCCTGTATATTAGGACAAGTACTAAGGGTGCACTGTGTAGCCATGTCTGAGTCACTATATATTAGAACAAGTACTAACTGAGCCCTGTGGAGCCATGTCTGGGTCTACTATATATTAGGAGAAGTACTAAGGGTGAACTGTGTAGTCATGTCTGGGTCTCCTGCATATTAGGACGAGTACTAAGGGTGCACTGTGTAGCCATATTGGGTCTCCTATATATTAGGACAAGTACTAAGGGTGCACTGTGTAGCCATGTCTGGGCCCCTATATATTAGGACAAGTACTAAGGGTGCACTGTGTAGCCATGTCTTGGTCCCCTATATATTAGGACAAGTACTAAGGGTGAACTGTGTAGCCATGTCTGGGTCCCCTATATATTAGGACAAGTACTAAGGGTGCACTGTGTAGCCATATCTGGTCCCCTATATATTAGGACAAGTACTAAGGGTGAACTGTGTAGCCATGTCTGGGTCCCCTATATATTAGGACAAGTACTAAGGGTGCACAGTGTACCCATATCTGGTCTCCTATATATTAGGACAAGTACTAAGGGTGCACTGTGTAGCCATGTCTTGGTCCCCTGCACATTAGGAAAAGTACTAAGGGTGCACTGTGTAGCCATATCTGGTCTCCTATATATTAGGACAAGTACTAAGGGGGCACTGTGTAGCCATGTCTGGGTCCCTATATATTAGGACAAGTACTAAGGGTGCACTGTGTGGCCATGTCTGGGCCCCCTGTATATTAGGACAAGTACTAAGGGTGCACTGTGTAGTCATGTCTGGGTCTCCTGTAAATTAGGACAAGTACAAAGGGTGCACTGTCTAGCCATGTCTGGGTCTCCTATATATTAGGACAAGTACTATGGGTGCACTGTGTAGCCATATCTGGTCTCATATATTACGACAAGTACTAAGGGTGCACTGTCTAGCCATGTCTGGGTCCCCTGCATATTAGGACAAGTACTAAGGGTGCACTGTGTAGCCATGTCTGGTCTCCTATATATTAGGACAAGTACTAAGGGTGCACGGTGTAGCCATGTCTTGGTCCCCTGCATATTAGGACAAGTACTAAGGGTGCATTGTGTACCCATATCTGGTCTCCTATATATTAGGACACGTACTAAGGGTGCACTGTGTAGTCATATCTGGTCTCCTATATATTAGGACAAGTACTAAGGGTGCACTGTGTACCCATATCTGGTCCCGTATATATTAGGACAAGTACTAAGGGTGCACTGCGTACCCATATCTGGTCTCCTATATATTAGGACCAGTACTAAGGGTGCACTGTATAGCCATGTCTGGTCTCCTATATATTAGGACAAGTACTATGGGTGCACTGTGTAGTCATGTCTTGGTCCCCTGCATATTAGGACAAGTACTAAGGGTGCACTGTGTAGCCATATCTCTGTTCCCCTGCATATTAGGACAAGTACTAAGGGTGCACTGTGTAGTCATGTCTTGGTCCCCTGCATATTAAGACAATTACTAAGGGTGCACTGTATAGCCATATTGGGTCTCCTGTATATTAGGACAAGTACTAAGGGTGCACTGTGTAGCCATATTGGGTCTCCTATATATTCGGACAAGTACTAAGGGTGCACTGTGTAGCCGTATCTGGACTCCTATATATTAGGACAAGTATTAAGGGTGCACTGTGTAGCCATATCTGGGTCCCCTGCATATTAGGACAAGTACTAAGGGTGCAGTGTGTAGCCATATTGGGTCTCCTATATATTAGGACAAGTACTAAGGGTGCACTGTGTAGCCGTATCTGGTCTCCTATATATTAGGACAGGTACTAAGGGTGCCCTGTGTAGCCATGTCTGGGTCCCCTATATATTAGGACAAGTACTAAGGGTGCACTGTGTAGCCATGTCTGAGTCCCTATATATTAGAACAAGTACTAACTGTGCCCTGTGTAGCCATGTCTGGTCCCCTATATAATAGGACAAGTACTAATGGTGCACTGTGTAGCCATGTCTTGGTCCCCTGCATATTAGGACAAGTACTAAGGGTGCACTGTGTAGCCATATCTGGTCCCCTATATATTAGGACAAGTACTAAGGGTGCACTGTGTAGTCACGTCTGGGTCCCCTACCTGTTAGGACAAGTACTAAAGGTGCACTGTGTAGCCATATCTGGTCTCCTATATATTACGACAAGTACTAAGGGTGCACGGCGTAGCCATATCTGGTCTCCTATATATTAGGACAAGTACTAAGGGTGCACTGTGTAGTCACGTCTGGGTCCCCCGCATATTAGGACAAGTACTAAAGGTGCACTGTGTAGTCATGTCTGGGTCCCTATATATTAGGACAAGTTCTAAGGGTGCACTGTGTAGTCATGTCTGGGTCTCCTGTATATTAGGACAAGTACTAAGGGTGCACTGTGTAGCCATGTCTGGTCCCCTATATATTAGGACAAGTACTAAGGGTGCACTGTGTAGCCGTATCTGGTCTCCTATATATTAGGACAGGCACTAAGGGTGCCCTGTGTAGCCATGTCTGGGTCCCCTATATATTAGGACAAGTACTAAGGGTGCACTGTGTAGCCATGTCTGAGTCCCTATATATTAGAACAAGTACTAACTGTGCCCTGTGTAGCCATGTCCGGTCCCCTATATATTAGGACAAGTACTAAGGGTGCACTGTGTAGCCATGTCTTGGTCCCCTGCATATTAGGACAAGTACTAAGGGTGCACTGTGTACCCATATCTGGTCTCCTATATATTAGGACAAGTGTTAAGGGTGCACTGTTGAGCCATATCTGGGTCCCCAGCATATTAGGACAAGTACTAAGGGTGCACTGTGTAGCCATATCTTTGTTCCCCTGCATATTAGGACAAGTACTAAGGGTGCACTGTGTAGTCATGTCTGGCCCCCTATATATTAGGACAAGTACTAAGCGTGCACTGTGTAGCCATATCTGGGTCCCCTGCATATTAGGACAAGTACTAAGGGTGCACTGTGTAGCCATATCTTTGTTCCCCTGCATATTAGGACAAGTACTAAGGGTGCACTGTGTAGCCATGTCTGGGTCCCTATATATTAGGACAAGTACTAAGGGTGCCCTGTGTAGTCATGTCTGGGTCTCCTGTATATTAGGATAAGTACTAAGGGTGCACTGTGTAGTCATGTCTGGGTCCCTATGTATTAGGACAAGTACTAAGGGTGCACTGTGTAGCCATATCTGAGTCCCCTACATATATTAGGACAAGTAGTAAGGGTGCACCGTGTAGCCATATTGGGTCTCCTATATATTAGGACAAGTACTAAGGGTGCACTGTGTAGCCATGTCTTGTCTCCTATATATCAGGACAAGTACTAAGGGTGCACTGTGTAGCCATATCTGGTCCCTTATATATTAGGGCAAGTACTAAGGGTGCACTGTGTAGCCATGTCTTGGTCCCCTGCATATTAGGACCAGTACTAAGGGTACACTGTATAGCCATATCTGGTCTCCTATATATTAGGACAAGTACTAAGGGTGCACTGTGTAGCCATATTGGGTCTCCTATATATTAGGACAAGTACTAAGGGTGCACTGTGTAGCCATGTCTTGGTCCCCTGCATATTAGGACCAGTACTAAGGGTGCACTGTGTAGCCATATCTGGTCTCCTATATATTAGGACAAGTACTAAGGGTGCACTGTGTACCCATATCTGGTCTCCTATATATTAGGACAAGTACTAAGGGTGCACTGTGTAGTCATGTCTGGGTCCCTTTATATTAGGACAAGTACTAAGGGTGCACTGTGTACCCATATCTGGTCTCCTATATATTAGGACAAGTACTAAGGGTGCACTGTGTACCCATATCTGGTCTCCTATATATTAGGACAAGTACTAAGGGTGCACTGTGTAGTCATGTCTGCGTCCCTATATATTAGAACAAGTACTAACTGTGCCCTGTGGAGCCATGTCTGGGTCCCCTATATATTAGGACAAGTACTAAGGGTGCACTGTGTAGTCATGTCTGGTCTCCTATATATTAGGACAAGTACTAAGGGTGCACTGTGTAGTCACGTCTGGGTCCCCTGCATATTAGGACAAGTACTAAAGCTGCACTGTGTAGTCATGTCTGGGCCCCCTGTATATTAGGACAAGTACTAAGGGTGCACTGTGTAGTCATGTCTGGGTCTCCTGTATATTAGGACAAGTACTAAGGGTGCACTGTGTAGCCATGCCTGGGCCCCTATATATTAGGACAAGTACTAAGGGTGCACTGTGTAGCCATGTCTGGTCTCCTATATATTAGGACAAGTACTAAGGGTGCACTGTGTACCCATATCTGGTCTCCTATATATTAGGACAAGTACTAAGGGTGCACTGTGTAGTCATGTCTGCGTCCCTATATATTAGAACAAGTACTAACTGTGCCCTGTGGAGCCATGTCTGGGTCCCCTATATATTAGGACAAGTACTAAGGGTGCACTGTGTAGTCATGTCTGGTCTCCTATATATTAGGACAATTACTAAGGGTGCACTGTGTACCCATATCTGGTCTCCTATATATCAGGACAAGTACTAAGGGTGCACTGTGTAGTCACGTCTGGGTCCCCTGCATATTAGGACAAGTACTAAAGCTGCACTGTGTAGTCATGTCTGGGCCCCCTGTATATTAGGACAAGTACTAAGGGTGCACTGTGTAGTCATGTCTGGGTCTCCTGTATATTAGGACAAGTACTAAGGGTGCACTGTGTAGCCATGCCTGGGCCCCTATATATTAGGACAAGTACTAAGGGTGCACTGTGTAGCCATGTCTGGGTCTCCTATATATTAGGACAAGTACTATGGGTGCACTGTGTAGCCATGTCTGGTCTCCTATATATTAGGACAAGTACTAAGGGTGCACGGAGTAGCCATGTCTTGGTCCCCTGCATATTAGGACAAGTACTAAGGGTGCATTGTGTACCCATATCTGGTCTCCTATATATTAGGACAAGTACTAAGGGTGCACTGTGTACCCATATCTGGTCCCCTATATATTAGGACAAGTACTAAGGGTGCACTATGTACCCATATCTGGTCTCCTATATATTAGGACCAGTACTAAGGGTGCACTGTGTAGCCATATCTTTGTTCCCCTGTATATTAGGACAAGTACTAAGGGTGCACTGTGTAGTCATGTCTTGGTCCCCTGCATATTAAGACAATTACTAAGGGTGCACTGTGTAGTCTTGTCTGGCCCCCTATATATTAGGACAAGTACTAAGTGTGCACTGTATAGCCATATTGGGTCTCCTGTATATTAGGACAAGTACTAAGGGTGCACTGTGTAGCCATATTGGGTCTCCTATATATTAGGACAAGTACTAAGGGTGCACTGTGTAGCCGTATCTGGTCTCCTATATATTAGGACAGGTACTAAGGGGGCCCTGTGTAGCCATGTCTGGGTCCCCTATATATTAGGACAAGTACTAAGGGTGCACTGTGTAGCCGTATCTGGTCTCCTATATATTAGGACAAGTATTAAGGGTGCACTGTGTAGCCATATATGGGTCCCCTGCATATTAGGACAAGTACTAAGGGTGCACTGTGTAGCCATATCTTTGTTCCCCTGCATATTAGGAAAAGTACTAAGGGTGCACTGTGTAGTCATGTCTGCCCCCTATATATTAGGACAAGTACTAAGGGTGCACTGTGTAGCCATATCTGGGTCCCCTGCATATTAGGACAAGTACTAAGGGTGCACTGTGTAGCCATATCTTTGTTCCCCTGCATATTAGGACAAGTACTAAGGGTGCACTGTGTAGCCATGTCCGAGTCCCTATATATTAGGACAAGTACTAAGGGTGCACTGTGTAGCCATGTCTGGCCCCCTATATATTAGGACAAGTACTAAGGGTGCACTGTGTAGCCATGTCTGGCCCCCTATATATTAGGACAAGTACTAAGGGTGCACTGTATAGCCATGTCTGTGTCCCTATATATTAGGACAAGTACTAAGGGTGCACTGTGTAGTCATGTCTGGGTCTCCTGTATATTAGGACAAGTACTAAGGGTGTACTGTGTAGCCATATTGGGTCCCCTATATATTAGGACAAGTACTAAGGGTGCACTGTGTAGCCATGTCTTGGTCCCCTGCATATTAGGACAAGTACTAAGGGTGCACTGTGTACCCATATCTGGTCTCCTATATATTAGGACAAGTATTAAGGGTGCACTGTTTAGCCATATCTGGGTCCCCAGCATATTAGGACAAGTACTAAGGGTGCACTGTGTAGCCATATCTTTGTTCCCCTGCATATTAGGACAAGTACTAAGGGTGCACTGTGTAGCCATATCTTTGTTCCCCTGCATATTAGGACAAGTACTAAGGGTGCACTGTGTAGTCATGTCTGGGTCTCCTGTATATTAGGACAAGTACTAAGGGTGTACTGTGTAGCCATATTGGGTCCCCTATATATTAGGACAAGTACTAAGCGTGCACTGTGTAGCCATATCTGGGTCCCCTGCATATTAGGACAAGTACCAAGGGTGCACTGTGTAGCCATATCTTTGTTCCCCTGCATATTAGGACAAGTACTAAGGGTGCACTGTGTAGCCATGTCTGGGTCCCTATATATTAGGACAAGTACTAAGGGTGCCCTGTGTAGTCATGTCTGGGTCTCCTGTATATTAGGATAAGTACTAAGGGTGCACTGTGTAGTCATGTCTGGGTCCCTATGTATTAGGACAAGTACTAAGGGTGCACTATGTAGCCATATCTGAGTCCCCTACATATATTAGGACAAGTAGTAAGGGTGCACCGTGTAGCCATATTGGGTCTCCTATATATTAGGACAAGTACTAAGGGTGCACTGTGTAGCCATGTCTTGTCTCCTATATATCAGGACAAGTACTAAGGGTGCACTGTGTAGCCATATCTGGTCCCTTATATATTAGGGCAAGTACTAAGGGTGCACTGTGTAGCCATGTCTTGGTCCCCTGCATATTAGGACCAGTACTAAGGGTACACTGTATAGCCATATCTGGTCTCCTATATATTAGGACAAGTACTAAGGGTGCACTGTGTAGCCATATTGGGTCTTCTATATATTAGGACAAGTACTAAGGGTGCACTGTGTAGCCATGTCTTGGTCCCCTGCATATTAGGACCAGTACTAAGGGTGCACTGTGTAGCCATATCTGGTCTCCTATATATTAGGACAAGTACTAAGGGTGCACTGTGTACCCATATCTGGTCTCCTATATATTAGGACAAGTACTAAGGGTGCACTGTGTAGTCATGTCTGGGTCCCTTTATATTAGGACAAGTACTAAGGGTGCACTGTGTACCCATATCTGGTCTCCTATATATTAGGACAAGTACTAAGGGTGCACTGTGTAGCCATGTCTGGCCCCCTATATATTAGGACAAGTACTAAGGGTGCACTGTGTAGTCATGTCTGGGTCTCCTGTATATTAGGACAAGTACTAAGGGTGTACTGTGTAGCCATATTGGGTCCCCTATATATTAGGACAAGTACTAAGGGTGCACTGTGTAGCCATGTCTGGGTCCCCTATATATTAGGACAAGTACTAAGGGTGCACTGTGTAGCCATGTCTAGGTCCCCTATATATTAGGACAAGTACTAAGGGTGCACTGTGTAGCCATGTCTGGTCCCCTATATATTAGGACAAGTACTAAGGGTGCACTGTGTACCCATATCTGGTCTCCTATATAGTAGGACAAGTATTAGGGTGCACTGTTTAGCCATATCTGGGTCCCCTGCATATTAGGACAAGTACTAAGGGTGCACTGTGTAGCCATATCTTTGTTCCCCTGCATATTAGGAAAAGTACTAAGGGTGCACTGTGTAGTCATGTCTGGCCCCCTATATATTAGGACAAGTACTAAGCGTGCACTGTGTAGCCATATCTGGGTCCCCTGCATATTAGGACAAGTACTAAGGGTGCACTGTGTAGCCATGTCTGGGTCCCCTATATATTAGGACAAGTACTAAGGGTGCATTGTGTAGCCATGTCTGAGTCCCTATATATTAGAACAAGTACTAACTGTGCCCTGTGGAGCCATGTCTGGGTCTCCTATATATTAGGACAAGTACTAAGGGTGCACTGTGTAGTCACGTCTGGGTCCCCTGCATATTAGGACAAGTACTAAAGGTGCACTGTGTAGTCATGTCTGGGTCCCCTGTATATTAGGACAAGTACTAAGGGTGCACTGTGTAGTCATGTCTGGGTCTCCTGTAAATTAGGACAAGTACAAAGGGTGCACTGTGTAGCCATGTCTGGGTCTCCTATATATTAGGACAAGTACTAAGGGTGCACTGTGTACCCATATCTGGTCCCCTATATATTAGGACAAGTACTAAGGGTGCACTGTGTAGCCATGTCTGGTCTCCTATATATTTGGACAAGTACTAAGGGTGCACGGTGTAGCCATGTCTTGGTCCCCTGCATATTAGGAAAAGTACTAAGGGTGCATTGTGTACCCATATCTGGTCTCCTATATATTAGGACAAGTACTAAGGGTGCACTGTGTAGTCATATCTGGTCTCCTATATATTAGGACAAGTACTAAGGGTGCACTGTGTACCCATATCTGGTCCCCTATATATTAGGACAAGTACTAAGGGTGCACTGCGTACCCATATTTGGTCTCCTATATATTAGGACCAGTACTAAGGGTGCACTGTATAGCCATGTCTGGTCTCCTATATATTAGGACAAGTACTATGGGTGCACTGTGTAGTCATGTCTTGGTCCCCTGCATATTAGGACAAGTACTAAGGGTGCACTGTGTAGCCATGTCTTGGTCCACTGCATATTAAGACAATTACTAAGGGTGTACTGTGTAGCCATATTGGGTCTCCTATATATTATGACAAGTACTAAGGGTGCACTGTGTACCCATATCTGGTCTCCTATATATTAGGACAAGTACTAAGGGTGCACTGTGTAGTCATATCTCCTCTCCTAATATTAGGACAAGTACTAAGGGTGCACTGTGTAGTCACGTCTGGGTCCCTTGCATATTAGGACAAGTACTAAAGGTGCAATGTGTAGTCATGTCTGGGTCCCTATATATTAGGACAAGTATTAAGGGTGCACTGTGTAGTCATGTCTGGGTCCCTATATATTAGACCAAGTACTAACTGTGCCCTGTGGAGCCATGTCTGGTCTCCTATATATTAGGACAAGTACTAAGGGTGCACTGTGCAGCCATGTCTGGGTCTCCTATATATTAGGACAAGTACTAAGGGTGCACTGTGTAGCCATATTGGGTCTCCTATATATTAGGACAAGTACTAAGGGTGCACTGTGTACCCATATCTGGTCTCCTATATATTAGGACAAGTACCAAGGGTGCACTGTGTACCCATATCTGGTCTCCTATATATTAGGACAAGTACTTAGGGTGCACTGTGTACCCATATCTGGTTTCCTATATATTAGGACAAGTACCAAGGGTGCACTGTGTACCCATGTCTGGGTCTCCTATATATTAGGACAAGTACTAAGGGTGCACTGTGTACCCATATTGGGTCTCCTATATATTAGGACAAGTACTAAGGGTGCACTGTGTACCCATATCTGGTCTCCTATATATTAGGACAAGTACCAAGGGTGCACTGTGTACCCATATCTGGTCTCCTATATATTAGGACAAGTACTAAGGGTGCACTGTGTACCCATATCTGGTCTCCTATATATTAGGACAAGTACCAAGGGTGCACTGTGTACCCATATCTGGTCTCCTATATATTAGGACAAGTACTAAGGGTGCACTGTGTAGTCATGTCTGGTCTCCTGTATATTCGGATAAGTACAAAGGGTGCACTGTGTAGTCATATCTGGGTCCCTATATATTAGGACAAGTACTAAGGGTGCACTGTGTAGCCATGTCTGGGTCCCTATATATTAGGACAAGTACTAAGGGTGCACTGTGTAGCCATGTCTTTGTTCCCCTGCATATTAGGACAAGTACTATGGGTGTACTGTGTAGCCATGTCTTGGTCCCCTGCATATTAATACAAGTACTAAGGGTGCACTGTGTAGCCATGTCTGGTCTCCTATATATTAGGACAAGTACTAAGGGTGCACTGTGTAGTCATGTCGGGGTCCCTATATATTAGGACAAGTACTAAGGGTGCACTGTGTAGCCATGTCTTGGGCCCCTTATGTATTAGGACAAGTACTAAGGGTGCCCTGTGTAGCCATGTCTGAGTCCCTATATATTAGAACAAGTACTAACTGTGCTCTGTGGAGCCATGTCTGGTTCCCTATATATTAGGACAAGTACTAAGGGTGCACTGTGTAGCCATGTCTGGTCCCCTATATATTAGGACAAGTACTAAGGGTGCCCTGTGTAGCCATGTCTTGGTCTCCCATATATTAGGACAAGTACTAAGGGTGCACTGTGTAGCCATGTCTGGGTCTCCTATATATTAGGACAAGTACTAAGGGTGCCCTGTGTAGCCATGTCTGGGTCTCCTATATATTAGTATAAGTACTAAGGGTGCACTGTGTAGCCATGTCTGGTCTCCTATATATTAGGACAAGTACTAAGGGTGCCCTGTGTAGTCATGGCTTGGTCCCCTGCATATTAGGACAAGTACTAAGGGTGCTCTGTGTAGCCATGTCTTTGTTCCCCTGCATATTAGAGCAAGTACTAAGGGTGCACTGTGTAGCCATGTCTGGGTCCCCTTTATATTAGGACAAGTACCAAAGGTGCACTGTGTACCCATATCTGGTCTCCTACATATTAGGACAAGTACAAAGGGTGCACTGTGTAGTCATGTCTGGGTCCCTATATATTAGGAAAAGCACTAAGGGTGCACTGTGTAGTCATATCTGGCCCCCTATATATTAGGACAAGTACTAAGCGTGCACTGTGTAGTCATGTCTGGGTCCCCTGCATATTAGGACACGTACTAAGGGTGCACTGTGTAGCCATATCTTTGTTCCCCTGCATATTAGGACAAGTACTAAGGGTGCACTGTGTAGCCATGTCTGGGTCTCCTGTATATTAGGACAAGTACTAAGGGTGCACTGTGTAGCCATATTGGGTCTCCTATATATTAGGACAAGTACTAAGGGTGCACTGTGTAGCCATATCTTTGTTCCCCTGCATATTAGGACAAGTACTGAGGGTGCACTGTGTAGCCATGTCTGGCCCCCTATATATTAGGACAAGTACTAAGGGTGCACTGTGTAGTCATGTCTGGGTCTCCTGTATATTAGGACAAGTACTAAGGCTGCACTGTGTACCCATATCTGGTCTCCGATATATTAGGACAAGTACTAAGGGTGCACTGTATAGCCATGTCTGGTCTCCTATATATTAGGACAAGTACTAAGGGTGCACTGTGTAGCCATATCTGGTCTCCTATATATTAGGACAAATACTAAGGGTGCACTGTGTACCCATATCTGGTCTCCTATATATTAAGATAAGTACTAAGGGTGCACTGTGTAGCCATGTCTGGGTCCCTATATATTAGGACAAGTACTAAGGGTGCACTGTGTAGTCATGTCTGGGTCCCTATATATTAGGACAAGTACTAAGGGTGCCCTGTGGAACCATGTCTGGTCTCCTATATATTAGGACATGTACTAAGGGTGCACTGTGTAGCCATGTCTGGTCTCCTATATATTAGGACAAGTACTAAGGGTGCACTGTGTAGCCATGTCTGGGTCTCCTATATATTAGGACAAGTACTAAGGGTGCACTGTGTACCCATATCTGGTCTCCTATATATTAGGACAAGTACTAACGGTACACTGTGTACCCATATCTGGTCTCCTATATATTAGGACAAGTACCAAGGGTGCACTGTGTACCCATATCTGGTCTCCTATATATTAGGACAAGTACTAAGGGTGCACTGTGTAGTCATATCAGGGTCCCTATATATTAGGACAAGTACTAAGGGAGCACTTTGTAGCCATGTCTTTGTTCCCGTGCATATTAGGACAAGTACTAAGGGTGCACTGTGTAGCCATGTCTTGGTCCCCTGCATATTAAGACAAGTACTAAGGGTGCACTGTGTAGCCATGTCTGGTCTCCTATATATTAGGACAAGTACTAAGGCTGTACTGTGTAGTCATGTCTGGGTCCCTATATATTAGGACAAGTACTAAGGTGCACTGTGTAGTCATATTGGGGTCCCTATATATTAGGACAAGTACTAAGGGTGCACTGTGTAGTCATGTTGGGATCCCTATATATTAGGACAAGTACTAAGGGTGCACTGTGTAGCCATGTCTTGGGATCCCTATATATTAGGACAAGTACTAAGGGTGCACTGTGTAGCCATGTCTTGGGCCACTTATGTATTAGGACAAGTACTAACTGTGCTCTGTGTAGCCATGTCTGGTTCCCTATATATTAGTATAAGTACTAAGGGTGCACTGTGTAGTCATGTCTTGGTCCCCTGCATATTACGACAAGTACTAAGGGTGCTCTGTGTAGCCATGTCTTTGTTCCCCTGCATATTAGAACAAGTACTAAGGGTGCACTGTGTAGCCATGTCTGGGTCCCCTATATATTAGGACAAGTACCAAAGGTGCACTGTGTACCCATATCTGGTCTCCTATATATTAGGGCAAGTACAAAGGGTGCACTGTGTAGCCATGTCTGGGTTCCTATATATTATCACAAGTACTAAGGGTGCACTGTGTAGCCATGTCTAGGTCCCTATATATTAGGACAAGTACTAAGGGTGCACTGTGTAGTCATGTCTGGGTCTCCTGTATATTAGGATAAGTACTAAGGGTGCACTGTGTAGTCATGTCTGGGTCCCTATATATTAGGATAAGTACTAAGGGTGCCCTGTGTAGTCATGTCTGGGCCCCCTATATATTAGGACAAGTACTAACTGTGCCCTGTGTAGCCATGTCTGGTCCCTATATATTAGGACAAGTACTAAGGGTGCACTGTGTAGTCATGTCTGGGTCTCCTGTATATTAGGACAAGTACTAAGGGTGCACTGTGTAGCCATGTCTGGTCCCCTATATATTAGGACAAGTACTTAGGGTGCACTGTGTAGTCATGTCTGGGCCCCCTATATATTAGGACAAGTACTAACTGTGCCCTGTGTAGCCATGTCTTGGTCCCCTGCATATTAAGACAAGTACTAAGGCTGTACTGTGTAGCCATGTCTGCGCCCTTATGTATTAGGACAAGTACTAAGGGTGCACTGTGTAGCCATATCTGGGTCTCCTATATATTAGGACAAGTACTAAGGGTGCACTGTGTAGCCATATTGGGTCTCCTATATATTAGGCAAGTACTAAGTCTGTACTGTGTACCCAAATCTGGTCTCCTATATATTAGGACAAGTACCAAGGGTGCACTGTGTACCCATATCTGGTCTCCTATATATTAGGACAAGTACCAAGGGTGCACTGTGTACCCATATCTGGTCTCCTATATATCAGGACAAGTACCAAGGGTGCACTGTGTACCCATATCTTGTCTCCTATATATTAGGAGAAGTACTAAGGGTGCACTGTGTAGTCATGTCTGGTCTCCTGTATATTAGGATAAGTACAAAGGGTGCACTGTGTAGTCATATCTTGGTCCCTATATATTAGAACAAGTACTAAGGGTGCACTGTGTAGCCATGTCTGGGTCCCTATATATTAGGACAAGTACTATGGGTGTACTGTGTAGCCATGTCTTGGTCCCCTGCATATTAAGACAAGTACTAAGGGTGCACTGTGTAGCCATATCTGGTCTCCTATATATTAGGACAAGTACTAAGGCTGTACTGTGTAGCCATGTCTGGGTCCCTATATATTAGGACAAGTACTAAGGGTGCACTGTGTAGTCATGTCGGGGCCCCTATATATTAGGACAAGTACTAAGGGTGCCCTGTGTAGCCATGTCTGAGTCCCTATATATTAGAACAAGTACTAACTGTGCTCTGTGGAGCCATGTCTGGTTCCCTATATATTAGGACAAGTACTAAGGGTGCACTGTGTAGCCATGTCTGGTCCCCTATATATTAGGACAAGTACTAAGGGTGCCCTGTGTAGCCATGTCTTGGTCTCCCATATATTAGGACAAGTACTAAGGGTGCACTGTGTAGCCATGTCTGGGTCTCCTATATATTAGGACAAGTACTAAGGGTGCCCTGTGTAGCCATGTCTGGGTCTCCTATATATTAGTATAAGTACTAAGGGTGCACTGTGTAGCCATGTCTGGTCTCCTATATATTAGGACAAGTACTAAGGGTGCCCTGTGTAGTCATGGCTTGGTCCCCTGCATATTAGGACAAGTACTAAGGGTGCTCTGTGTAGCCATGTCTTTGTTCCCCTGCATATTAGAACAAGTACTAAGGGTGCACTGTGTAGCCATGTCTGGGTCCCCTATATATTAGGACAAGTACCAAAGGTGCACTGTGTACCCATATCTGGTCTCCTACATATTAGGACAAGTACAAAGGGTGCACTGTGTAGTCATGTCTGGGTCCCTATATATTAGGAAAAGCACTAAGGGTGCACTGTGTAGTCATGTCTGGCCCCCTATATATTAGGACAAGTACTAAGCGTGCACTGTGTAGTCATGTCTGGGTCCCCTGCATATTAGGACACGTACTAAGGGTGCACTGTGTAGCCATATCTTTGTTCCCCTGCATATTAGGACAAGTACTAAGGGTGCACTGTGTAGCCATGTCTGGGTCTCCTGTATATTAGGACAAGTACTAAGGGTGCACTGTGTAGCCATATTGGGTCTCCTATATATTAGGACAAGTACTAAGGGTGCACTGTGTAGCCATATCTTTGTTCCCCTGCATATTAGGACAAGTACTGAGGGTGCACTGTGTAGCCATGTCTGGCCCCCTATATATTAGGACAAGTACTAAGGGTGCACTGTGTAGTCATGTCTGGGTCTCCTGTATATTAGGACAAGTACTAAGGCTGCACTGTGTACCCATATCTGGTCTCCGATATATTAGGACAAGTACTAAGGGTGCACTGTATAGCCATGTCTGGTCTCCTATATATTAGGACAAGTACTAAGGGTGCACTGTGTAGCCATATCTGGTCTCCTATATATTAGGACAAATACTAAGGGTGCACTGTGTACCCATATCTGGTCTCCTATATATTAAGATAAGTACTAAGGGTGCACTGTGTAGCCATGTCTGGGTCCCTATATATTAGGATAAGTACTAAGGGTGCACTGTGTAGTCATGTCTGGGTCCCTATATATTAGGACAAGTACTAAGGGTGCCCTGTGGAGCCATGTCTGGTCTCCTATATATTAGGACAAGTACTAAGGGTGCACTGTGTAGCCATGTCTGGTCTCCTATATATTAGGACAAGTACTAAGGGTGCACTGTGTAGCCATGTCTGGGTCTCCTATATATTAGGACAAGTACTAAGGGTGCACTGTGTACCCATATCTGGTCTCCTATATATTAGGACAAGTACCAAGGGTGCACTGTGTACCCATATCTGGTCTCCTATATATTAGGACAAGTACTTAGGGTGCACTGTGTACCCATATCTGGTCTCCTATATATTAGGACAAGTACCAAGGGTGCACTGTGTACCCATGTCTGGGTCTCCTATATATTAGGACAAGTACTAAGGGTGCACTGTGTACCCATATTGGGTTTCCTATATATTAGGACAAGTACTAAGGGTGCACTGTGTACCCATATCTGGTCTCCTATATATTAGGACAAGTACCAAGGGTGCACTGTGTACCCATATCTGGTCTCCTATATATTAGGACAAGTACTAAGGGTGCACTGTGTACCCATATCTGGTCTCCTATATATTAGGACAAGTACCAAGGGTGCACTGTGTACCCATATCTGGTCTCCTATATATTAGGACAAGTACTAAGGGTGCACTGTGTAGTCATGTCTGGTCTCCTGTATATTCGGATAAGTACAAAGGGTGCACTGTGTAGTCATATCTGGGTCCCTATATATTAGGACAAGTACTAAGGGTGCACTGTGTAGCCATGTCTGGGTCCCTATATATTAGGACAAGTACTAAGGGTGCACTGTGTAGCCATGTCTTTGTTCCCCTGCATATTAGGACAAGTACTATGGGTGTACTGTGTAGCCATGTCTTGGTCCCCTGCATATTAAGACAAGTACTAAGGGTGCACTGTGTAGTCATGTCTGGGTCCCTATATATTAGGACAAGTACTAAGGGTGCCCTGTGGAGCCATGTCTGGTCTCCTATATATTAGGACAAGTACTAAGGGTGCACTGTGTAGCCATGTCTGGTCTCCTATATATTAGGACAAGTACTAAGGGTGCACTGTGTAGCCATGTCTGGGTCTCCTATATATTAGGACAAGTACTAAGGGTGCACTGTGTACCCATATCTGGTCTCCTATATATTAGGACAAGTACTAACGGTACACTGTGTACCCATATCTGGTCTCCTATATATTAGGACAAGTACCAAGGGTGCACTGTGTACCCATATCTGGTCTCCTATATATTAGGACAAGTACTAAGGGTGCACTGTGTAGTCATATCAGGGTCCCTATATATTAGGACAAGTACTAAGGGTGCACTTTGTAGCCATGTCTTTGTTCCCCTGCATATTAGGACAAGTACTAAGGGTGCACTGTGTAGCCATGTCTGGTCTCCTATATATTAGGACAAGTACTAAGGCTGTACTGTGTAGTCATGTCTGGGTCCCTATATATTAGGACAAGTACTAAGGTGCACTGTGTAGTCATATTGGGGTCCCTACATATTAGGACAAGTACTAAGGGTGCACTGTGTAGTCATGTTGGGATCCCTATATATTAGGACAAGTACTAAGGGTGCACTGTGTAGCCATGTCTTGGGATCCCTATATATTAGGACAAGTACTAAGGGTGCACTGTGTAGCCATGTCTTGGGCCACTTATGTATTAGGACAAGTACTAACTGTGCTCTGTGTAGCCATGTCTGGTTCCCTATATATTAGTATAAGTACTAAGGGTGCACTGTGTAGTCATGTCTTGGTCCCCTGCATATTACGACAAGTACTAAGGGTGCTCTGTGTAGCCATGTCTTTGTTCCCCTGCATATTAGAACAAGTACTAAGGGTGCACTGTGTAGCCATGTCTGGGTCCCCTATATATTAGGACAAGTACCAAAGGTGCACTGTGTACCCATATCTGGTCTCCTATATATTAGGGCAAGTACAAAGGGTGCACTGTGTAGCCATGTCTGGGTTCCTATATATTAGGACAAGTACTAAGGGTGCACTGTGTAGCCATGTCTGGGTCCCTATATATTAGGACAAGTACTAAGGGTGCACTGTGTAGTCATGTCTGGGTCTCCTGTATATTAGGATAAGTACTAAGGGTGCACTGTGTAGTCATGTCTGGGTCCCTATATATTAGGATAAGTACTAAGGGTGCCCTGTGTAGTCATGTCTGGGCCCCCTATATATTAGGACAAGTACTAACTGTGCCCTGTGTAGCCATGTCTGGTCCCTATATATTAGGACAAGTACTAAGGGTGCACTGTGTAGTCATGTCTGGGTCTCCTGTATATTAGGACAAGTACTAAGGGTGCACTGTGTAGCCATGTCTGGTCCCCTATATATTAGGACAAGTACTTAGGGTGCACTGTGTAGTCATGTCTGGGCCCCCTATATATTAGGACAAGTACTAACTGTGCCCTGTGTAGCCATGTCTTGGTCCCCTGCATATTAAGACAAGTACTAAGGCTGTACTGTGTAGCCATGTCTGCGCCCTTATGTATTAGGACAAGTACTAAGGGTGCACTGTGTAGCCATATCTGGGTCTCCTATATATTAGGACAAGTACTAAGGGTGCACTGTGTAGCCATATTGGGTCTCCTATATATTAGGCAAGTACTAAGTCTGTACTGTGTACCCAAATCTGGTCTCCTATATATTAGACAAGTACCAAGGGTGCACTGTGTACCCATATCTGGTCTCCTATATATTAGGACAAGTACCAAGGGTGCACTGTGTACCCATATCTGGTCTCCTATATATCAGGACAAGTACCAAGGGTGCACTGTGTACCCATATCTTGTCTCCTATATATTAGGAGAAGTACTAAGGGTGCACTGTGTAGTCATGTCTGGTCTCCTGTATATTAGGATAAGTACAAAGGGTGCACTGTGTAGTCATATCTTGGTCCCTATATATTAGGACAAGTACTAAGGGTGCACTGTGTAGCCATGTCTGGGTCCCTATATATTAGGACAAGTACTATGGGTGTACTGTGTAGCCATGTCTTGGTCCCCTGCATATTAAGACAAGTACTAAGGGTGCACTGTGTAGCCATATCTGGTCTCCTATATATTAGGACAAGTACTAAGGCTGTACTGTGTAGCCATGTCTGGGTCCCTATATATTAGGACAAGTACTAAGGGTGCACTGTGTAGTCATGTCGGGGCCCCTATATATTAGGACAAGTACTAAGGGTGCCCTGTGTAGCCATGTCTGAGTCCCTATATATTAGAACAAGTACTAACTGTGCTCTGTGGAGCCATGTCTGGTTCCCTATATATTAGGACAAGTACTAAGGGTGCACTGTGTAGCCATGTCTGGTCCCCTATATATTAGGACAAGTACTAAGGGTGCACTATGTAGCCATGTCTTGGTCCCCTGCATATTAGGACAAGTAATAAGGGTGCACTGTGTAGCCTTGTCTGGTCTCCTATATATTAGGACAAGTACTAAGGGTGCACTGTGTAGCCATGTCTTTGTTCCCCTGCATATTAGAACAAGTACTAAGGGTGCACTGTGTAGCCATGTCTCGGTCCCCTATATATTAGGACAAGTACTAAGGGTGCACTGTGTAGCCATATCTTTGTTCCCCTGCATATTAGGACAAGTACTAAGGGTGCACTGTGAAGTCATGTCTGGGTCTCCTGTATATTAGGACAAGTACTAAGGCTGCACTGTGTACCCCTATCTGGTCTCCGATATATTAGGACAAGTACTAAGGGTGCACTGTATAGCCATGTCTGGTCTCCTATATATTAGGACAAGTACTAAGGGTGCACTGTGTAACCATATCTGGTCTCCTATATATTAGGACAAGTACTAAGGGTGCACTGTGTACCCATATCTGGTCTCCTATATATTAGGAAAAGTACTAAGGGTGCACTGTGTAGCCATATCTGGTCTCCTATATATTAAGATAAGTACTAAGGGTGCACTGTGTAGCCATGTCTGGGTCCCTATATATTAGGATAAGTACTAAGGGTGCACTGTGTAGTCATGTCTGGGTCCCTATATATTAGGACAAGTACTAAGGGTGCCCTGTGGAGCCATGTCTGGTCTCCTATATATTAGGACAAGTACTAAGGGTGCACTGTGTAGCCATGTCTGGGTCTCCTATATATTAGGACAAGTACTAAGGGTGCACTGTGTACCCATATCTGGTCTCCTATATATTAGGTCAAGTACTAAGGGTACACTGTGTACCCATATCTGTTCTCCTATATATTAGGACAAGTACCAAGGGTGCACTGTGTACCCATATCTGGTCTCCTATATATTAGGACAAGTACTAAGGGTGCACTGTGTAGTCATGTCTGGTCTCCTGTATATTAGGATAAGTACAAAGGGTGCACTGTGTAGTCATATCTGGGTCCCTATATATTAGGACAAGTACTAAGGGTGCACTGTGTAGTCATGTCTGGGTCTCCTATATATTAGGACAAGTACTAAGGGTGCACTGTGTAGTCATGTCTGGGTCCCCTATATATTAGGACAAGTACTAAGGGTGCACTGTGTAGCCATGTCTGGGTCCCTATATATTAGGACAAGTACTAAGGGTGCACTTTGTAGCCATGTCTTTGTTCCCCTGCATATTAGGACAAGTACTAAGGGTGCACTGTGTAGCCATGTCTTGGTCCCCGGCATATTAAGACAAGTACTAAGGGTGCACTGTGTAGCCATGTCTGGTCTCCTATATATTAGGACAAGTACTAAGGCTGTACAGTGTAGTCATGTCTGGGTCCCTATATATTAGGACAAGTACTTAAGTGCACTGTGTAGTCATGTTGGGGTCCCTATATATTAGGACAAGTACTAAGGGTGCACTGTGTAGTCATGTTGGGATCCCTATATATTAGGACAAGTACTAAGGGTGCACTGTGTAGCCATGTCTTGGGCCCCTTATGTATTAGGACAAGTACTAAGGGTGCCCTGTGTAGCCATGTCTGAGTCCCTATATATTAGAACAAGTACTAACTGTGCTCTGTGTAGCCATGTCTGGTTCCCTATATATTAGTATAAGTACTAAGGGTGCACTGTGTAGTCATGTCTTGGTCCCCTGCATATTAGGACAAGTACTAAGGTTGCTCTGTGTAGCCATGTCTTTGTTCCCCTGCATATTAGAACAAGTACTAAGGGTGCACTGTGTAGCCATGTCTGGGTCCCCTATATATTAGGACAAGTACCAAAGGTGCACTGTGTACCCATATGTGGTCTCCTATATATTAGGGCAAGTACAAAGGGTGCACTGTGTAGCCATGTCTCGGTTCCTATATATTAGGACAAGTACTAAGGGTGCACTGTGTAACCATGTCTGGGTCCCTATATATTAGGACAAGTACTAAGGGTGCACTGTGTAGTCATGTCTGGGTCTCCTATATATTAGGATAAGTACTAAGGGTGCACTGTGTAGTCATGTCTGGGTCCCTATATATCAGGACAAGTACTAAGGGTGCACTGTGTAGCCATGTCCGGGTCCCTATATATTAGGACAAGTAATAAGGGTGCACTGTGTAGTCATGTCTGGGTCTCCTGTATATTAGGATAAGTACTAAGGGTGCACTGTGTAGCCATGTCTGGTCCCCTATATATTAGGACAAGTACTTAGGGTGCACTGTGTAGTCATGTCTGGGCCCCCTATATATTAGGACAAGTACTAACTGTGCCCTGTGGAGCCATATCTGGTCTCCTATATATTAGGACAAGTACTAAGGTTGCACTGTGTAGTCATGTCTGGGCCCCCTGTATATTAGGACAAGTACTAAGGGTGCACTGTGTAGTCATGTCTGGGTCTCCTGTAT
Organism: Eleutherodactylus coqui; assembly: GCF_035609145.1. Lineage (NCBI taxonomy): Eukaryota > Metazoa > Chordata > Amphibia > Anura > Eleutherodactylidae > Eleutherodactylus > Eleutherodactylus coqui. The sequence goes on from NW_027102366.1 coordinate 32,462, forward strand.
ATTAGGACAAGTACTAAGGGTGCACTGTGTAGCCATGTCTGGTCCCCTATATATTAGGACTAGTACTCAGGGTGCACTGTGTAGTCATGTCTGGGCCCCCTATATATTAGGACAAGTACTAAGGGTTCACTGTGTAGCCATATTGGGTCTCCTATATATTAGGACAAGTACTATGGGTGCACTGTGTAGCCATATCTGGTCTCCCATATATTAGGACAAGTACCAAGGGTGCACAGTGTAGCCATGTCTGGTCTCCTTTATATTAGGACAAGTACTAAGGGTGCACGGTGTAGCCATGTCTTGGTCCCCTGCATATTAGGACAAGTACTAAGGGTGCACTGTGTATCCATGTGTGGGTCCCCTATCTATTAGGACAAGTACTAAGGGTGCCCTGTGTACCCATATCTGGTCTCCTATATATTAGGACAAGTACTAAGGGTGCACTGTGTACCCATATCCGGTCTCCTATATATTAGGACAAGTACTAAGGGTGCACTGTGTAGCCATACTTTGTTCCCCTACATATTAGGACAAGTACTAAGGGTGCACTGTGTAGCCATATCTGGTCCCCTATATATGAGGACAAGTACTAAGGGTGCACTGTGTAGCCATATCTGGTCTCCTATATATTAGGACAAGTACTAAGGGTGCACTGTGTAGCCATGTCTGCGCCCTTATGTATTAGGACAAGTACTAAGGGTGCACTGTGTAGCCATATCTGGGTCTCCTATATATTAGGACAAGTACTAAGGGTGCACTGTGTAGCCATATTGGGTCTCCTATATATTAGGACAAGTACTAAGTCTGTACTGTGTACCCATATCTGGTCTCCTATATATTAGGACAAGTACCAAGGGTGCACTGTGTACCCATATCTGGTCTCCTATATATTAGGACAAGTACCAAGGGTGCACTGTGTACCCATATCTGGTCTCCTATATATTAGGACAAGTACCAAGGGTGCACTGTGTACCCATATCTTGTCTCCTATATATTAGGAGAAGTACTAAGGGTGACCTGTGTAGTCATGTCTGGGTCCCTATATATTAGGATAAGTACTAAGGGTGCACTGTGTAGCCATGTCTGGGTCCCTATATATTAGGACAAGTACTAAGGGTGCACTGTGTAGCCATGTCTTTGTTCCCCTGCATATTAGGACAAGTACTATGGGTGTACTGTGTAGCCATGTCTTGGTCCCCTGCATATTAAGACAAGTACTAAGGGTGCACTGTGTAGCCATGTCTGGGTCCCTATATATTAGGACAAGTACTAAGGGTGCACTGTGTAGCCATGTCTGGGTCTCCTATATATTAGGACAAGTACTAAGGCTGTATTGTGTAGCCATGTCTGGGACTCCTATATATTAGGACAAGTACTAAGGGTGCCCTGTGTAGTCATGTCTGGGTCCCTATATATTAGGATAAGTACTAAGGGTGCACTGTGTAGCCATGTCTGGGTCCCTATATATTAGGACAAGTACTAAGGGTGCACTGTGTAGCCATGTCTGGGTCCCCTATATATTAGGACAAGTACTAAGGGTGCACTGTGTAGCCATGTCTTGGTCCCCTGCATATTAAGACAAGTACTAAGGGTGCACTGTGTAGCCATGTCTGGGTCCCTATATATTAGGACAAGTACTAAGGGTGCACTGTGTAGCCATGTCTGGGTCTCCTATATATTAGGACAAGTACTAAGGCTGTATTGTGTAGCCATGTCTGGGACTCCTATATATTAGGACAAGTACTAAGGCTGCACTGTGTAGTCATGTCGGGGTCCCTATATATTAGGACAAGTACTATGGGTGCACTGTGTAGCCATGTCTTGGGCCCCTTATGTATTAGGACAAGTACTAAAGGTGCCCTGTGTAGCCATGTCTGAGTCCCTATATATTAGAACAAGTACTAACTGTGCTCTGTGGAGCCATGTCTGGTTCCCTATATATTAGGACAAGTACTAAGGGAGCACTGTGTAGCCATATCTGGTCTCCTATATATTAGGATAAGTACTAAGGGTGCCCTGTGTAGCAATATCTGGGTCCCCTGCATATTAGGACTAGTACTAAGGGTGCACTGTGTAGCCATATCTTTGTTCCCCTGCATATTAGGAAAAGTACTAAGGGTGCACTGTGTAGTCATGTCTGGCCCCCTATATATTAGGACAAGTACTAAGGGTGCACTGTGTAGCAATATCTGGGTCCCCTGCATATTAGGACAAGTACTAAGGGTGCACTGTGTAGCCATATCTTTGTTCCCCTGCATATTAGGACAAGTACTAAGGGTGCACTGTGTAGCCATGTCTTGGTCCCCTGCATATTAGGACAAGTACTAAGGGTGCACTGTGTACCCATATCTGGTCTCCTATATATTAGGACAAGTACTAAGCGTGCACTGTGTAGCAATATCTGGGTCCCCTGCATATTAGGACAAGTACTAAGGGTGCACTGTGTAGCCATATCTTTGTTCCCCTGCATATTAGGACAAGTACTAAGGCTGCACTGTGTAGTCATGTCTGGCCCCCTATATATTAGGACAAGTACTAAGGGTGCACTGTGTAGTCATGTCTGGCCCCCTATATATTAGTACAAGTACTAAGCGTGCACTGTGTAGCCATATCTGGGTCCCCTGCATATTAGGACAAGTACCGTGTTTCCCCGAAAGTAAGACAGTGTCTTACTTTCTTTTTATCCCCAAAAGCCAGACTATGTCTTACTTTCGGGGTATGTCTTATAATAAAAAAAAATCATTACTCACCTCCCCCGGCGTTCTGTCGCGCTCCGGCAGGATGTCGCTCGCTCCTCGTCCCTGGCGCAGCATTGCTTTCTGAATGCGGGGGTTGAAATCCCCGCCTCCAGAAAGCTAATACACACGCCGTCAGCCAGTTACAGCCATTCAATGACAGCATTGAATGGCTGTGATTGGCTGAAGGCGCACGTGGCTTCAGCCAATCACACTATTCAATGACATCATTGAATGGGTGTGATTGGCTGAAGCCACGTGCGCCTTCAGCCAATCACAGCCATTCAATGATGTCATTGAATAGTGTGATTGGCTGAAGCCACGTGCGCCTTCAGCCAATCACAGCCATTCTGTAACTGGCTGACGGCGTGCGTATTAGCTTTCTGGAGGCGGGGATTTCAAGCCCCCGCATTCAGAAAGCAATGCTGCGCCGGGGACGAGGAGCGAGCGACATCCTGCCGGAGCGCGACAGAACGCCGGGGGAGGTGAGTAATGTTTTCTTTTTTTTCTACGGTATGTCTTACTTTCGGGGTACGGCTTACATTGGCCGACCCCCCTGACACCCCCGATACGTCTTACAATCGGGGGTGTCTTACTATCGGGGAAACACGGTACTAAGGGTGCACTGTGTAGTCATGTCTGGGTCTCCTGTATATTAGGACAAGTACTAAGGGTGCACTGTGTAGCCATATTGGGTCTCCTATATATTAGGACAAGTACTAAGGGTGCACTGTGTAGTCATGTCTGGGTCTCCTGTATATTAGGACAAGTACTAAGGGTGCCCTGTGTAGCCATATCTGGTCTCCTATATATTAGGATAAGTACTAAGGGTGCCCTGTGTAGTCATGTCTGGGTCCCTATATATTAGGATAAGTACTAAGGGTGCACTGTGTAGCCATGTCTGGGTCCCTATATATTAGGACAAGTACTAAGGGTGCACTGTGTAGCCATGTCTTTGTTCCCCTGCATATTAGGACAAGTACTATGGGTGTACTGTGTAGCCATGTCTTGGTCCCCTGCATATTAGGACAAGTACTAAGGGTGCACTGTGTAGCCATATCTGGTCTCCTATATATTAGGACAAGTACTAAGGCTGTATTGTGTAGCCATGTCTGGGACTCCTATATATTAGGACAAGTACTAAGGCTGCACTGTGTAGTCATGTCGGGGTCCCTATATATTAGGACAAGTACTATGGGTGCACTGTGTAGCCATGTCTTGGGCCCCTTATGTATTAGGACAAGTACTAACTGTGCACTGTGGAGCCATGTCTGGTTCCCTATATATTAGGACAAGTACTAAGGGAGCACTGTGTAGCCATATCTGGTCTCCTATATATTAGGATAAGTACTAAGGATGCCCTGTGTAGTCATGTCTGGGTCCCTATATATTAGGATAAGTACTAAGGGTGCACTTTGTAGCCATGTCTGAGTCCCTATATATTAGACCAAGTACTAAGGGTGCACTGTGTAGTCATATTGGGTCTCCTATATATTAGGACAAGTACTAAGGGTGCCCTGTGTAGCCATGTCTTGGTCCCCTGCATATTAAGACAAGTACTAAGGCTGTACTGTGTAGCCATGTCTGCGCCCTTATGTATTAGGACAAGTACTAAGGGTGCACTGTGTAGCCATATCTGGGTCTCCTATATATTAGGACAAGTACTAAGGGTGCACTGTGTAGCCATATTGGGTCTCCTATATATTAGGACAAGTACTAAGTCTGTACTGTGTACCCATATCTGGTCTCCTATATATTAGGACAAGTACCAAGGGTGCACTGTGTACCCATATCTGGTCTCCTATATATTAGGACAAGTACCAAGGGTGCACTGTGTACCCATATCTGGTCTCCTATATATTAGGACAAGTACCAAGGGTGCACTGTGTACCCATATCTTGTCTCCTATATATTAGGAGTAGTACTAAGGGTGCACTGTGTAGCCATATCTGGTCTCCTATATATTAGGATAAGTACTAAGGGTGCCCTGTGTAGTCATGTCTGGGTCCCTATATATTAGGATAAGTACTAAGGGTGCACTGTGTAGCCATGTCTGGGTCCCTATATATTAGGACAAGTACTAAGGGTGTACTGTGTAGCCATGTCTTTGTTCCCCTGCATATTAGGACAAGTACTATGGGTGTACTGTGTAGCCATGTCTTGGTCCCCTGCATATTAAGACAAGTACTAAGGGTGCACTGTGTGGCCATGTCTGGTTCCCTATATATTAGGACATGTACTAAGGGAGCACTGTGTAGCCATATCTGGTCTCCTATATATTAGGACAAGTACTAAGGGTGCCCTGTGTAGTCATGTCTGGGTCCCTATATATTAGGACAAGTACTAAGCGTGCACTGTGTAGCAATATCTGGGTCCCCTGCATATTAGGACTAGTACTAAGGGTGCACTGTGTAGCCATATCTTTGTTCCCCTGCATATTAGGAAAAGTACTAAGGGTGCACTGTGTAGTCATGTCTGGCCCCCTATATATTAGGACAAGTACTAAGGGTGCACTGTGTAGCAATATCTGGGTCCCCTGCATATTAGGACAAGTACTAAGGGTGCACTGTGTAGCCATATCTTTGTTCCCCTGCATATTAGGACAAGTACTAAGGGTGCACTGTGTAGCCATGTCTTGGTCCCCTGCATATTAGGACAAGTACTAAGGGTGCACTGTGTACCCATATCTGGTCTCCTATATATTAGGACAAGTACTAAGCGTGCACTGTGTAGCAATATCTGGGTCCCCTGCATATTAGGACAAGTACTAAGGGTGCACTGTGTAGCCATATCTTTGTTCCCCTGCATATTAGGAAAAGTACTAAGGGTGCACTGTGTAGTCATGTCTGGCCCCCTATATATTAGGACAAGTACTAAGGCTGCACTGTGTAGTCATGTCTGGCCACCTATATATTAGGACAAGTACTAAGGGTGCACTGTGTAGTCATGTCTGGCCCCCTATATATTAGTACAAGTACTAAGCGTGCACTGTGTAGCCTTATCTGGGTCCCCTGCATATTAGGACAAGTACTAAGGGTGCACTGTGTAGTCATGTCTGGGTCTCCTGTATATTAGGACAAGTACTAAGGGTGCACTGTGTAGCCATATTGGGTCTCCTATATATTAGGACAAGTACTAAGGGTGCACTGTGTAGTCATGTCTGGGTCTCCTGTATATTAGGACAAGTACTAAGGGTGCCCTGTGTAGCCATATCTGGTCTCCTATATATTAGGATAAGTACTAAGGGTGACCTGTGTAGTCATGTCTGGGTCCCTATATATTAGGATAAGTACTAAGGGTGCACTGTGTAGCCATGTCTGGGTCCCTATATATTAGGACAAGTACTAAGGGTGCACTGTGTAGCCATATCTGGTCTCCTATATATTAGGACAAGTACCAAGGGTGCACTGTGTAGCCATATTGGGTCCCCTGTGTATTAGGACAAGCATTAGGGTGCACTGTGTAGTCATGTCAGGGTCTCCTGTATATTAGGACAAGTACTAAGGGTGCACTGTGTAGCCATGTCTGGGTCCCCATATATATTAGGACAAGCATTAGGGTGCACTGTGTAGCCATGTCTGAATCCCTATATATTAGGACAAGTACTAAGGGTGCACTGTGTAGCCATATCTGGTCTCCTATATATTAGGACAAGTAGTAAGCGTGCACTGTGTAGCCATGTCTGGGTCCCCTGCATATTAGGACAAGTACTAAGGGTGCACTGTGTAGCCATGTCTGGTCTCCTATATATTAGGACAAGTACTAAGGGTGCACTGTGTAGCCATATTGGGTCTCCTATATATTAGGACAAGTACTAAATCTGTACTGTGTAGGCATGTCTGCGCGCCTCATGTATTAGAACAAGTACTAAGGGTGCACTGTGTAGCCATGTCTGGGCCCCCTGTATATTAGGACAAGTACTAAGGGTGCACTGTGTAGCCATGTCTGGGTCCCCTATATATTAGGACAAGTACTAAGGGTGCACTGTGTACCCATATCTGGTCTCCTATATATTAGGACAAGTACCAAGGGTGCACTGTGTAGCCATATTGGGTCCCCTGTGTATTAGGACAAGCATTAGGGTGCACTGTGTAGTTATGTCAGGGTCTCCTGTATATTAGGACAAGTACTAAGGGTGCCCTGTGTAGCCATATTGGGTCTCCTATATATTAGGACAAGTACAAAGCGTGCACTGTGTAGCCATGTTGGTGTCCTATATATTAGGACAAGTACTAAGGGTATACTGTGTAGCCATGTCTGGTCTCCTATATATTAGTATAAGTACTAAGGGTGCACTGTGTAGCCATGTCTAGTCCCCTATATATTAGGACAAGTACTAAGGGTGCACTGTGTAGCCATGTCTGGTCTCCTATATATTAGGACAAGTACTAACTGTGCCCTGTGTAGCCATGTCTTGGTCCCCTGCATATTAGGACAAGTACTAAGGGTGCACTGTGTAGCCATGTCTTTGTTCCCCTGCATATTAGAACAAGTACTAAGGGTGCACTGTGTAGCCATGTCTTGGTCCCCTGCATATTAGGACAAGTACTAAGGGTGCACTGTGTAGCCATGTCTTTGTTCCCCTGCATATTAGAACAAGTACTAAGGGTGCACTGTGTACCCATATCTGGTCTCCTATATATTAGGACAAGTACTAAGGGTGCACTGTGTACCCATATCTGGTCTCCTATATATTAGGACAAGTACTAAGCGTGCACTGTGTACCCATATCTGGTCTCCTATATATTAGGACAAGTACTAAGGGTGCACTGTGTAGCCATGTCTGGGTCCCCTATATATTAGGACAAGTACCAAGGGTGCACTGTGTACCCATATCTGGTCTCCTATATATTAGGACAAGTACTAAGGGTGCACTGTGTAGTCATGTCTGGTTTCCTGTATATTAGGATAAGTACTAAGGGTGCACTGTGTAGTCATATCTGGGTCCCTATATATTAGAACAAGTACTAAGGGTGCACTGTGTAGCCATGTCTGGGTCCCTATATATTAGGACAAGTACTAAGGGTGCACTGTGTAGCCATGTCTTTGTTCCCCTGCATATTAGGACAAGTACTATGGGTGTACTGTGTAGCCATGTCTTGGTCCCCTGCATATTAACACAAGTACTAAGGGTGCACTGTGTAGCCATATCTGGTCTCCTATATATTAGGACAAGTACTAAGGCTGTACTGTGTAGTCATGTCTGAGTCCCCTATATATTAGGACAAGTACTAAGGGTGCACTGTGTAGTCATGTCTGGGTCCCTATATATTAGGACAAGTACTAAGGGTGCACTGTGTAGCCATGTCTTGGGCCCCTTATGTATTAGGACAAGTACTAAGGGTGCACTGTGTAGTCATGTCTGGGTTCCCTATATATTAGGACAAGTACTAAGGGTGCACTGTGTAGTCATGTCTGGGTTCCCTATATATTAGGACAAGTACTAAGGGTGCACTGTGTAGTCATGTCTGGGTCCCTATATATTAGGACAAGTACTAAGGGTGCACTGTGTAGTCATGTCTGGGTCCCTATATATTAGGACAAGTACTAAGGGTGCACTGTGTAGTCATGTCTGGGTTCCCTATATATTAGGACAAGTACTAAGGGTGCACTGTGTAGTCATGTCTGGGTTCCCTATATATTAGGACAAGTACTAAGGGTGCACTGTGTAGTCATGTCTGGGTCCCTATATATTAGGACAAGTACTAAGGGTGCACTGTGTAGTCATGTCTGGGTCCCTATATATTAGGACAAGTACTAAGGGTGCACTGTGTAGCCATGTCTTGGGCCCCTTATGTATTAGGACAAGTACTAAGGGTGCACTGTGTAGCCATGTGTAGGTCCCCTATATATTAGGACAAGTACTAAGGCTGCACTGTGTAGTCATGTCTGGGTCTCCTGTATATTAGGACAAGTACTAAAGGTGCACTGTGTAGCCATATCTGGTCTCCTATATATTAGGACAAGTACCAAGGGTGCACTGTGTACCCATATCTGATCTCCTATATATTAAGACAAGTACTAAGGGTGCACTGTGTAGTCATGTCTGGTCTCCTGTATATTGGGATAAGTACTAAGGGTGCACTGTGTAGTCATGTCTGGGTCCCTATATATTAGGACAAGTACTAAGGGTGCACTGTGTAGCCATGTCTGGGTCCCTACATATTAGGACAAGTACTAAGGGTGCACTGTGTAGTCATGTCTGGGTCTCCTGTATATTAGGATAAGTACTAAGCGTGCACTGTGTAGTCATCTATGGGTCCCTATATATTAGGACAAGTACTAAGGGTGCACTGTGTAGTCATGTCTGGGTCCCTATATATTAGGACAAGTTCTAAGGGTGCACTGTGTAGTCATGTCTGGGTCCCTATATATTAGGACAAGTACTAAGGGTGCACTGTGTAGTCATGTCTGGTCCCCTATATATTAGGACAAGTACTAAGGGTGCACTGTGTAGTCATGTCTGGTCTCCTGTATATTAGGATAAGTACTAAGCGTGCAATGTGTAGCCATGTCTGGGTCCCTATATACTAGGACAAGTTCTAAGGGTGCACTGTGTAGTCATGTCTGGGTCCCTATATATTAGGACAAGTACTAAGGGTGCACTGTGTAGCCATGTCTTGGGCCCCTTATGTATTAGGACAAGTACTAAGGGTGCACTGTGTAGTCATGTCTGGGTTCCCTATATATTAGGACAAGTACTAAGGGTGCACTGTGTAGTCATGTCTGGGTTCCCTATATATTAGGACAAGTACTAAGGGTGCACTATGTAGCCATGTCTGAGTCCCTATATATTAGAACAAGTACTAACTGTGCCCTATGGAGCCATGTCTGGTCTCCTATATATTTGGACAAGTACTAAGGGTGCACTGTGTAGTCATGTCTGGGTCCCCTATATATTAGGACAAGTACTAAGGGTGCCCTGTGTAGCCACGTCTTGGTCCCCTGCATATTAGGGCAAGTACTAAGGGTGCACTGTGTAGCCATGTCTGGTCCCCATATATATTAGGACAAGCACTAAGGGTGCACTGTGTAGCCATGTCTGAGTCCCTATATATTAGGACAAGTACTAAGGGTGCCCTGTGTAGCCACGTCTTGGTCCCCTGCATATTAGGACAAGTACTAAGGGTGCACTGTGTAGCCATATCCGGTCTCCTATATATTAGGACTAGTACTAAGGGTGCACTGTGTAGCCATATCTGGTCTCCTATATATTAGGACAAGTACTAAGGGTGCACTGTGTAGCCATATCTAGTCTCCTATGTATTAGGACAAGTACTAAGGCTGCACTGTGTAGCCATATCTGGTCTCCTATATATTAGGACAAGTACTAAGGGTGCACTGTGTAGCCATGTCTTTGTTCCCCTGCATATTAGGACAAGTACTAAGGGTGCACTGTGTAGCCATGTCTGTGCCCCTTATGTATTAGAACAAGTACTAAGGGTGCACTGTGTAGCCATGTCTGGGTCCCCTATATATTAGGACAAGTACTAAGGGTGCACTGTGTAGCCATGTCTGGGCCCCCTGTATATTAGGACAAGTACTAAGGGTGCACTGTAGTCATGTCTGGGTCTACTATATATTAGGACAAGTACTAAGAGTGCACTGTGTAGCCATAACTGGTCTACTGTATATTAGGACAAGTACTAAGGGTGCACTGTGTAGCCTTGTCTGGTCTCCTGTATATTAGGATAAGTACTAAGCGTGCACTGTGTAGCCATGTCTGGGTCCCCTATATATTAGGACAAGTACTAAGGGTGCACTGTGTAGTCATGTCTGGGTCTCCCTTATATTAGGACAAGTACTAAGGGTGCACTGTGTAGCCATGTCTGGGTCACTATATATTAGGACAAGTACTAAGGGTGCCCTGTATAGTCAAGTCTGGGTCATTTGTATATTAGGACAAGTACTAAGGGAGCACTGTGTAGCCAAGTCTGGGCCCCCTGTATATTAGGACAAGTACTAAGGGTGCCCTGTGTAGCCATGTCTGGTCTCCTATATATTAGGACAAGTACTAAGGGTGCACTGTGTAGTCATGTCTGGGTCCCCATATATATTACGACAAGTACTAAGGGTGCACTGTGCAGTCATGTCTGGGTCTCCTGTATATTAGGACAAGTGCTAAGGGTGCACTGTGTAGCCATGTCTGGGTCCCCTATATATTAGGACAAGTACTAAGGTTGCACTGTGTAGTCATGTCTGGGTCTCCCATATATTAGGACAAGTACTAAGGTTGCACTGTGTAGTCATGTCTGGGTCTCCCATATATTAGGATAAGTACTAAGGGTGCACTGTGTAGCCATGTCTTGGTCCCCTGCATATTAGGACAATTACTAAGGGTGCACTGTGTAGCCATGTCTGGGCGCTCTGTATATTAGGACAAGTACTAAGGCTCCACTGTGTAGCCATGTCTGGGCCCTCTGTATATTAGGACAAGTACTAAGGGTGCACTGTGTAGCCATGACTTGGTCCCCTGCATATTAGGACAAGTACTAAGGGTGCCCTGTGTAGTCATGTCTGCTCACTATATATTAGGACAAGTACTAAGGGTGCACTGTGTAGTCATGTCTGGTCTCCTATATATTAGGACAAGTACTAAGGGTGCACTGTGTAGCCATGACTTGGTCCCCTGCATATTAGGACAAGTACTAAGGGTGCCCTGTGTAGTCATGTCTGGTCACTATATATTAGGACAAGTACTAAGGGTGCACTGTGTAGCCATGTCTGGTCTCCTATATATTAGGACAAGTACTAAGGGTGCACTGTGTAGCCATGTCTTGGTCCTCTGCATATTAGGACAAGTACTAAGGGTGCACTGTGTAGCCATGTCTGGGCCCTCTGTATATTAGGACAAGTACTAAGGGTGCACTGTGTAGTCATGTCTGAGTTCCTGTATATTAGGGCAAGTACTAAGGGTGTACTGTGTAACCATGTCTTGGTCCTCTGTATATTAGGACAAGTACTAAGTGTGCACTGTGTAGCAATGTCTTGGCCGCCTGTATATTAGGACAAGTACTAAGGGTGCACTGTGTAGCCATGTCTGGATCCCTGTATATTAGGACAAGTACTAAGGGTGCACTGTGTAGCCATGTCTGGGCCCTCTGTATATTAGGACAAGTACTAAGGGTGCACAGTGTAGCCATGTCTGCGTCCCTTATGTATTAGCACAAGTACTAAGGGTGCACTGTGTAGCCATATCTGGTCTCCTGTATATTAGGATAAGTACTAAGCGTGCACTGTGTAGCCATGTCTGGGCCCTCTGTATATTAGGACAAGTACTAAGCGTGCACTGTGTAGCCATGTCTGGGCCCTCTGTATATTAGGACAAGTACTAAGGGTGCCCTGTGTAGTCATGTCTGAGTCCCTGTATATTACGGCAAGTACTAAGGGTGCACTGTGTAGTCATGTCTGGTCTCCTATATATTAGGACAAGTACTAAGGGTGCACTGTGTAGCCATATCTGGTCTCCTATATATTAGGACAAGTACTAAGGGTGCACTGTGTAGCCATGTCTGGGCCTTCTGTATATTAGGACAAGTACTAAGGGTGCACTGTGTAGTCATGTCTGAGTCCCTGTATATTAGGGCAAGTACTAAGGGTGCACTGTGTAACCATGTCTGGGCCCTCTGTATATTAGGACAAGTACTAAGGGTGCACTGTGTAGCCATGTCTGGGTCCCTGTATATTAGGACAAGTACTAAGGGTGCACTGTGTAGCCATATCTGGGTCCCTGTATATTAGGACAAGTACTAAGGGTGCACTGTGTAGCCATATCTGGGTCCCTGTATATTAGGACAAGTACTAAGGGTGCACTGTGTAGCCATATCTGGGTCCCTGTATATTAGGACAAGCATTAAGGGTGCACTGTGTAGCCATATCTGGGTCCCCTGCAAGGATAGTTGCGGTGGAGCGGACAGCAACTGTTAGGTGATGTATTGATTTTTATGCAGCCAGGGCTTATGTTTGGGGTAGGGCCTATATTTCAAGCTCCCGAAAATCGTAGAAAAGAGCGCTGTAAAGTTGTGTGACTTTGTACCGCCACGTGCCACTTTGTGGCAACACAAAATCATGATATTGCTGTGAGAAAATGCAGTGATATTGCACAGAGCACAGATGCCATACCGCTGCGACTTTCTTGTGGCAATATTGCTGTCGTCCGTGTGAAAGAGGCCAAATACTGATAGATATAAAGTTCTGCACATGGACAGAGGAAATACACGTCACCATTACACACTAAATGGGAAACCTGGACAAACATAACATGGAAAAGGAAATGGGGATTTTAGTTACCAGAAAGGCCCATTTACACGGCCCGCTGATCGCTCAAATGACATTTCGAGTAACAGCTTTGAGGGATAATTTTGCATAAAATATTAAAGGGGTTGTCCCGCGCCGAAACGTTTTTTTTTTTTTTTTAACCCCCCCCCCCGTTCGGCGCGAGACAACCCCGATGCAGGGGTTAAAAAAACAAACCGCTCAGCGCTTACCTGAATCCCGGCGGTCCGGCGTCTTCATACTCACCTGCTGAAGATGGCCGCCGGGGTCCGCTCCCTCCGTGGACCGCAGCTCTTCTGTGCGGTCCATTGCCGATTCCAGCCTCCTGATTGGCTGGAATCGGCACGTGACGGGGCGGAGCTACACGGAGCCGGCATTCTGCACGAGCGGCTCCATTAAAGAGAGCAGAAGACCCGGACTGCGCAAGCGCGGCTAATTTGGCCATCGGAGGGCAAAAATTAGTCGGCTCCATGGGAACGAGGACGCTAGCAACGGAGCAGGTAAGTATAAAACTTTTTATAACTTCTGTATGGCTGATAATTAATGCACAATGTACATTACAAAGTGCATTAATATGGCCATACAGAAGTGTATAGACCCACTTGCTGCCGCGGGACAACCCCTTTAAGTAGCTACTCAGCCACTTAATAGCTTACTAGTGTGCAAATGAAGCCTTAGCTGAAAGCAATAATAGCCCGAAGGCTATGAACTGTATTCTCATCCTTTGTTCTCCAGCGGGAAACAATGCTATCAGCACTACCCGTGGAGAACTGCTGATAAGACTGAACAGCGATTTTTAGTTTGCCCTGAATGTAACGATCAGCTAGCAGTGCCCGAAAAGTGGATGATGGGCATGCATTTAGACGCAACGATTATTGCTAAAACGATCGCTTTTTAGCGTTTTTAGTGATTATCGCTCCGTGTAAATGGGCCTTAAGCTTAACTGGAGCAACCAGTGTCTGACAGCTGCAGCCAAAGCAAATAGGATCAAAGGGGTGCATAAAAATACATCTAGAGACACATGATGATAATATTGTTCCTCCTCTTTACAAGTCACTGGTCAGACCACACATGGAATATTGTATACAGCTTTGTGCACCAGTACTCAAGAAGGACGTATAAAGTTTAAGCGGGCATAAAGGCGGGCAACAAAAATAGTTATGAAAATTGGGGTTATTTAGCTTAGCAAAAAAGAGCACTGAGGGGCGACCTAATAACTATGTATACATATATCAGGGGATACAGAGATCTCTCCCATCATATATTTATACCCAGGACTGTGACTGTAACAAGGGGGCGCCCTCTACGTCCAGAGGAAAGAAGGTTTCTACACCGACATAGAAGGGGGTTCTTTTCTGTAAGAGCAGTGAGGCTATGGAACTCTCTGCCTGAGGGCTTAGTGATAGTGAACTTGATAAAAGAGTTTAAGAGGAGCCTGGACACCTTTCTTGAATAGTCACTAATTACTTCAGAAGGGTCGGTGATCCAGGGATTATTCTGATTGCCATATTAGAGTTGGGAAGGAATTTGTACCTCTAAAATTAGGAAAAATTACCTCATTGGATTTGTTTTGCCTTCCTGTGGATCAACATTACAGAAAAATAGGCTGGACTGGATGGGCACATGGTCTTTCTCAGCCCCACACGCTATGCTACAATGTTACCAGCACTTTATATATATGTATATGTTTGGAATACATTGGTGTCTTTTATCTTGTTCTGTATCTCACAGCCTTTTGCTCTTCAGTCTATATCAGTATATCTGCAGCTTATATTTCCTTCGTGATGTCACCTGCCTGGAGCTAAAAACATAAGAGCGAGAATCAATGGGCAGAAAACGTCCCCCAGCTGAGTGTCAATCAAGTGTTGCTGTTATTTAGGATCTCTTCAAACCCATTTGAATAGGAACATTTACAATGTTTGTTCTTATATTCGCCCCTCTATGTCTTCATTGTGGGCGCAGATTGTCTGTAATGAAGCCCCAGGTTGGCTCTGTAGTTAATAAGGTAATCCTCCTGCTCTTGGTAGATCCCCATTGTCTTTGCAGTGTACCATATATTAAGTGTAAAGTATCTGGAAACCCCCAACAAGATGCTGTTGATGGATCCTGTGAGGTTATTTTGTGGCTCTGAGAGCAGGATGATGTTCTGATGGGCCTAAAACTACATCTGTCTTTAATCAGCTGGTAGTGATGGCAGCGGTCAGGATTTTACCATATTCTCTATGGCCATGTCATGGGGAGCGAGGGATCTGGAGACCCCGAACGTGTGTGCGCCAATTACAAGGAGAACCATGGAGGCACCTTGTAGAGAGATATTATCATTAATCACCATCTCTATACAAGAGACCCGGCCTGTGGTTAATCTATCATCAGGTCATATGGGGGAAAATGGGGACATATTGGGAAATCTGCCAAACAATGACACAACCGCAACGTGGATTATTACAGATGCTGATTTATATGTGAAGGTTAATATGGTGGATGGATTCAAAATCTTATAATATAAGATTATATTCACGAAATAATAGTATCTGGCAGTAAGAAAGAAGAATAAACTGTAAGAATGTGAATGTTGCCCCCAAATATCACCCCGCACCAAGTCCTGGACGGCTTCAGCACTCAGACATGACAAGTTCCCACTATAATAATAAAGATTGTCATTAGTCTGAGGAAAATGGTGAGAATATTCCTATAATGTCCTTCATCACATCTCAGTAACTGCGGACATACGATTTCAAACTTATCATGGTTGGCTGTGATTGGTCAGTTACTGATCACATGACTGCTGCCATGGTTACAGCCAGGGCAATTGTGTTGTCGCGGCAGTTGGCAGTTGAGAGTGTTGGAGACTGGCGATGGAGAAGGAGGCGATGTCTGCTGGACCAGAGCAGAGCGATTTTATGGAGGGAGAGGAGGAGATTCGGAGGAAGAAAGGAGTGAGAAGACCAAGACATGTCTTGGATTCTTCAGATGAGGCTTCAAGCAAGAGCCAGAGGAGGAAGAGGAGGAGGAAGTCATCGAGCTCAGCGAAGCCCATCGTTCCACCGACTGATTCGGTGAAGAAAGACCTCGTTGGGAAGAAGCAACCCAAGAAGAGGCATCTGGATTCTTCAGTGGGAGAAAAGGACCCACCTGTAAAGATACAGAAAGAAGACCCGGGAGGCTCAGGTACCGCTGGAGATCTGCGGAGCTGTAGGAGCGCATTCACACATGACAGATATTGGTGCAGATCGGCGGCAGATTTCATCTTTTCGGTTGAAGGGGTGAAGTCTGCTCAGGATCCGCATCAAAGTCCACGTTAGAATCCACACCAATGGTTTGTGTTTGGACACAGAATTTGATGTGGATTTTGGTGCAGATTTTCAGTAAGTCCGCTAAGTGTGAACGCAGCCTGAGGGTCCCACACTGTACCGCCATGTCTGGTAATTCATGGGGGTTGTCTGCTGGAGAGGAAGAGGCAGGAAAGTGATCCAAATGTTCCATTGTATCACACTGTATTTATGTACATTGTATGATGTTCCTGCGGTTATGGATGAGCTGCTGAAATGGACAGTTTTCTGGTTCGCCGTCTTCTTACAATTCATGTTTTTTGTATTCTGGGGGGAAAATGATGGAAATGTTACATTGTATCAAACTGTATTTCTGTACATTGTATAATGTGAAATGTCAGATATTACTGTGATAAGGGCTCCTGCACACGTGTGACGTATAAACGCTCGCAGGGAGATGGCGTGATTGCGCTGTGTATGGAGCGCTATTACGTTTTCACGTGAACCTTTCCGCGCTGCTTACTGTACTTTTTTTGTGCTGCTGAGGTTGTTTATACCTGTTTTAGAACTGGCTGAGCAGCCTAAATAATCACCAGTGTTATCAATTAATACTGCAAAATCGCGCCGTAATGGTGGCTTGGGTGGTCAAATGTGAGTGAAAATAGAGCATGTTGCATATTTTTTTGCCCAACGGAAATACGGGTGCAAAAATGCTAAATTTTGCATTTGCTAAATCGCCCGTGTGCAGGAGCCCTTATAGATGAGCTGCTGGAATGTACCGTTTTCTGGTTCGTCTTACAATTCATGTGTTTTGTATTCTGGGGAGAAAAGACACAAATGTTACATTGTATGATGTTGTATTTATGTATATTGTGACATGTCAGATGTTACTGCTGTTTAGGCCGGATTCACACGCCCGTATTTGTGCAGCATATTGCGCCCGCAGTGAACAGAACCCATTCATTTTATCGGGACAATCAAATGTAGTTTTTCAGCTTACACCCAAAAATATGCCCTTTTTTCTGCAGATTTGAGCCCATCGATGCACTTGTGTAAATGCGCTGTGAATACTCAGGAGACCTACATTTTTGCAAAGCGTTAAGGCATAAAATCAATGAGATTGTCTGACTTTATATTTTTGTCTGCAGATATAACATGTATGTGTGCATTTAAAAAAAACCGCCTGGCCGGCCAAAATACGTTTACACTGGCAGATTTGGGCCGGCCCGGCTTTCTTTTTAAAAAAAAAACAACATTTGCTGCTGAAATGTACACTTTTCTGGTTACTCATCTTCTCCCATGTTTAGATGATCTGCTCTTCGGGGGCGTTCACACATCGCTGATTTGCTGCAGATTTTGGCGCAGATCTGCCGGAGCAGTCGCCCATGCAATTTGTATTTAAATGAAAGGATGAAATCTGCTGCAGATCTGCATGAAAATCTGACAAAATCGGGCCAAAAATTGTGACTGAACCTTTAGGAAGTGAGTAGATTCAGCAATTGTTCCTCAGCGGAGGTGATCACAGCGCTATGGCTGCCCCCCACTGTGTAAGGGCTCCTACCCACTAGGGTTTCTTTAACGCTGCGATATCGCTGTGCTTTTTTAACGCAATTGTCAATGGGACTTTCTAATGTTAGAAACACATCGCACAAAAATCATAAAGCGCCAACTTGTGATGAGTTTATAACATTAGAAATCCCATTGACAATTGTGTTAAAAAAAGCGCAGCGTTAAAAAAATGCAAATGGGTAGGAGCCCTGACAATACCAAAATGGGGTGTTTTTGAAACAAAAATTGTGGTAGTTTTCCTGTGGGCAGCATGGGGGCTCAGTTGCCTTTCAGTACGGGGGTATCTGGGTTCAAATCTGGGTTCATTCTCCAGTGTGAATATAGATTGTGAGCCACCAGGGGACAAAGCCCAATGTAATGCTAAACTGTATACAGTGCTGTGGAATATGTATGTGCTATATATGTCAGTGCAATAAACAATAATGTACCCTGGTGGGTGATCTGCTGTCTATTAATGCCCTTACTATATATATGTTAGTAATGTATGTTATATAAAGAATGCCTCAGAATGCCACAGGAGGAGATCTCTGCCAGCCAGAAGCTGCGATAGATTCTCGCTATAATTTACGCCACTTTCTGGTCTTAAATGCAGCGAATCTGAGGGGTCCGCACCGCTGAGCCCCCGGCACGTTGGCTCGTTACATGGTTGGGCTCCTCAATAGACACATTAGACACACGTACGAGGGCCAACGCACCAAATAGGTCTTAGTTCACCCGCGCAAGTGACTATACGACAGCCAGATGAAACAGATGTAGACCTAAGGGACATATATGAGTATACTGATATCACTCCAGCCTCAGTCACAGAGCAAACACTATAAATACTGACTCATATTCTATTGGATCTGAGGGGAAAAAGAGAAATAATGTTTGTGTTATTACTGAGAGAAGAATGAAAGAAAACCATAAAGAACAAACTACTACTAAGTGTAATCAGAGCCGTGTATAGGGGTGCAGAATATATATACAATGGGCTGTACTGCCTACAGCGACCCTCCGGTCCTGGACAAACAGAGGTGGCCCCACTTCTCTGACCACCTGATACACGCTGTGCATTAGTATACATCATTAGTCGGAGACTCTACATGCTGATGGGACCGGCCAGGACTGCTCACAGATCCCTCTTCATCCCTACAGAGGTATATTGTTGGCCAGTCCCCGGTATCTCGGCTGGTGGGCAGTATATATAGCACTTGTATGTTATTGTGCTATGTGGGGCATGGACTGTGTATTTATCATCGCTTGCACACGATTTGATATTTTGCTGCTTTTTGATGGTATTTATTGATTTTTATTGAATTTTATGTCTCGTTGGGAGTTTGTTTTTAATCAGAGTTGTTTATTAATAAAGTTGATATTTGTGGAGCGTGTAGATGTCATACTGTGTTCATTACATACCTCTACAGTGATGCTACCCTCACACGGGATAGATAATACAGACACCACTTACACACCGGACACCTACCACTTACACGCCGGACACCTACTACTTACACACCGGACATCTACTACTTACACACCGGACATCTACTACTTACACACCGGATGTCTACCACTTACACACTGCACATCTACCACTTACACACTGGACATCTACCACTTACATACTGGATATCTACCACTTACACACCGGACACCTACCACTTACATGCCGGACACCTACTACTTACACACCGGACATCTAGCACTTACACACCGGATATCTACCACTTACACACTGCACATCTAGCACTTACACACCGGACATCTACCACTTACACACTGCACATCTACCACTTACATACTGGATATCTACCACTTACACACCGGACACCTACCACTTACACACCGGACATCTACCACTTACACACCAGACATCTACCACTTACACACCGGACATCTACCACTTACATACTGGACACCTACCAATTACACACCAGACACCTACCACTTACACTCCGGACATCTACCACTTACACACCGGACATCTAGCACTTACACACCGGATATCTACCACTTACACACTGCACATCTACCACTTACACACCGGACATCTAGCACTTACACACCGGACATCTACCACTTACACACTGCACATCTACCACTTACACACTGGACATCTACCACTTACATACTGGATATCTACCACTTACACACCGGACATCTACCACTTACACACCGGACACCTACCACTTACACACCGGACATCTACCACTTACACACCAGACATCTACCACTTACACACCGGACATCTAGCACTTACATACTGGACACCTACCAATTACACACCAGACACCTACCACTTACACACCGGACATCTACCACTTACACGCCGGACATCTAGCACTTACATACTGGACACCTACCACTTACACACCGGACATCTACCACTGATTTATTTGTCAATTAACAACCACAAACTTGTCAGAGATACCACTTACTCACTTGATAAATACCACTTACACACCAGACACTGATACTACTCACACACTGCACACTTACCACGTATGACCCCTCCATCGTCCCCAGTGCATACTGTGGGAGTCATGGACTGGGGAATCTGGAAACAAGCCAAATTCTTTCTTTAATTACTTAATTTTTTGTTATTACACATCTATG
Organism: Eleutherodactylus coqui; assembly: GCF_035609145.1. Taxonomy (NCBI): domain Eukaryota; kingdom Metazoa; phylum Chordata; class Amphibia; order Anura; family Eleutherodactylidae; genus Eleutherodactylus; species Eleutherodactylus coqui. The sequence continues at coordinate 52,908 of NW_027102366.1, forward strand.
AGGCCTCGGTCAGACGACCGCTTTTTGCCGCGATTCGCGGATGCGCATGCGATCTGTGCATATATAGAAACATTGCTTCGCAATGGGGTCGGTGACATGGCCGCTTTTTATTCGGATGTCCGATAAATTATAGGACATGAGGAATCGCAGATCGCGCCTATCTGCGTTCTGCGATTCCTTGTGTTCTATATATGCGCTCAATGGGGCCGGCAGCAGCAGCGCTGACCCCATTGAGAACATATACTACAAAGATCATTCTCCTCTGCCACAGCTGTAACAGCTGTGGCAGAGAAGAACGATGTTCGCCCATTGAATTCAATGGAGCCGGCAATACAGCCGACTACATTGAAAGCAATGGACTGCCGGCGAGCGCGGCATGAATTTTCGGGAAAGGCTTAAAAATATAAGCCCTTGCCTGAAAACCATCCAAAAATGTGTAAAAAAAAAATACTCATCTTGTCCCTGCAGCCGGAGTTCAGCCGCGGCCGGCTGGCAGTTCTCCTGAACTGCTCTGTGTAGTATTCAGCAGGCTGGGATTTAAAATCCCTGCCTGCTGAATGGGCTGCCTCTGATTGGTCACAGCCCTCACCAGTCAGAGGCAACTCTCACTCACCCATTCATGAATTCATGAATGGATGAGTGAGTGCTGCCTCTGACTGGCTCAGCGCAAGGACCAATCAGGGGCAGCTCTCAGCTATTGAATGACAGCTGAGAGCTGCCCCTGATTTGTCCTTGTGCTGAGCCAATCAGAGGCAGCACTCACTCACCCATTCATGAATTCATGAATGGGTGAGTGAGAGCTGCCTCTGATTGGTGAGGGCTGTGACCAATCAGAGGCAGCCCATTCAGCAGGCGGGGATTTAAAATCCCCGCCTGCTGAATAATACACAGAGCAGTTCAGGAGAACTGCCGGCCGGCCGCAGCTGAACTCCGGCTACAGGGACAAGGTGAGTATATATATATTTTTTATTTTTACACATTTTTGGATGGTTTTCAGGGAATGGCTTATATGTTTAGGCCCTTCCTGAAAATTCATCCTGCGCTCGCCAGCAGCCCATTGCTTTCAATGGAGTCGGCTGTATTGCCGGCTCCATTGAATTTCAATGGGCGGACAGCGCTCCTTTGATCGGGCCCGTTTCGCCGGAAACACTGCTAGCTGCAGATTTTTCGGCGAATCGTCGGCCCCGGTCATGCGATTTGCGGATGCGCATCCGTCATGCGATCCGCAAATCGCGGCAAAAAACGGTCATCTGACCGAGGCCTAAAGGGGATGTTTGGGAATACAACCAAATTGAGGCCATCTGTGCTGCCTGTGGTAACACCTCCTAGGACAGGAGAATGTACTGTTACCATGTTTGGTAGTTTAAATCGCCTTAGTTGCATTCTGCCAGACCCCTCCTCCTAACTCAGGGGTCATTTAAAGCCCCTTGTGTATGCAAAAAAATACACAATACAGTTCACCTGAAACAGTGAATCCTACAGAGCTGTTAGGAAGCATCAGCTGCAGGCTGGATTCTTGTGCATCCAACTGAATAGTGGCCACATCAACACATCATAAAAAGCACTTTGTGAAACTTTTCCACAATTAACTGCTGAGCAATAAAATTGGCAACACTGACCCTCCCATTGTGTGTCTGAGTCAAATCTAGCCAAGACTGTTATATTCCTAGGTATATTATTATATATATTATATCCAGGGAAGAGTTACCAAGATGGTGAGCAGTCTGCAAATCATGTCCTATGAGGAATGATCAAAGGATCTGGGAATGTTTAGGCTGAGAGGAGACTTAATAGCGGTCTACAAATATCTGAAGGGCTGTCACAGTGCAGAGGGATAAGCCCTATTCTCATCTGTACAAGGAAAGACTAGAAGCAATGGGATGAAACTGAAAGGGAGGAGACACAAATTAGATATTAGACAGTGAGGGTGATCAATGAGTGGAACAGGTTACCACGGCAGGTGGTGAGTTCTCCTCAAATGGAAGTGTTCAAACAAAGGCTGGAAAAACATCTGTCTGGGGTGATTTAGTGATCCTGCACTGAGAAGGGGGTTGGACCCGATGACCCTGGAGGTCCCTTCCAACTCTACCATTCTATGACCCCCTTCTTATTTGGAAAACCTAAGCTAATTCAATATGTTGGATGTCAAAATGGCCTCCTAAAACATCTCCTCCACCAAGAAATGCAGCCACCTCCCCAATTAATACTTTTACACATCGGAAGTAAATTATCTCGTTATTATACCAGTTAAACGTGTGTGTCCAGACATTTGCCTCAGCTGTATTGTTGTACCTAAGTGCTGTATACTTTATACCAAAAATCCAATGGAACCCAAGAGTAAGCAGGACAATCTTTCCATAAGAGAAGGTTTTCCTGCTGTCTTATGGGGTCTGATGTGTTATTTATTTATTTTTTACACAATATATACAGTTACTGATCACATAACTAGGCAAATAAGGCCCAAATTAGTAAAATATGCATCTAAAGCCTAAGTCACATGTCCATAATACAGATACAATACATACTGAGCCCCTTATAGGAGTGATAGTTAATACCTACAGACTATGTAAGATGTTATCTTCTGTATTAAAGTGGTTGTCCTTCTGCTCCCGTCACATGATGGCCAATTTTAACGTAGCAACTACAGTTCCCAGAGGGGCCTTGTATCTGACCGTCTGGCTGCAGGCACCTACCTCTATTATAACCTATAGCCTGTATATTCACTGTTATATTCACTATTAGGAGGACCAACTGGCTCAGGAAGCACCACATCTACAACCATCCAAGAACGACTACGATTCCATCATGTTCTTGGCCGGGGAGCCTACGGAGAAGTTGTGCTGGCAGAAGACATCGTTACCTGCCAGCAGTTTGCAGTGAAGGTGATCAGGAAGAGGGCCCTACTAGCAGAAGTGGAGCTGGCGGACGTGATGGTGGAGCACCGCGTGTTACAGATGACGTCAGGAAGTCCCTTCCTCATCCATGCAGAATTTGCATTTCAGACCAAGGTATAGTTGTTATCACACATCTCCAAGTATGTGCGATATCTCCAAGTATGTTATCGCACATCACTAGTATGTGCACCGTAGATGTGGACTTTGTAGTATAACTTCTAATTAACCAACCTTCTTACATGTCTCTTCTACATTACAGACGCATGTTCTACTAGGATTAGAGTTTCTAAGCTGCGGGGACCTGAATCAACTCCTACAGTCAAAGGGACGGCTCGATATCAACAGTTCCAGGTAAAGATTTAGGGTGGTTTTACACGGCACATATTTTGCCTATTAACAAGCAACAACTGACAAGATAGCATGTTGGTTGTTGCTCGTTAAGGTGGTCTAACATGAGCAGATCATTAGTATGGCACATTCCGCTGTTTACATGGGGAGATGTGCTGCTGGTGAGCCAACACTTTTATGCTCACATAAAAGATCTGGTCAGCAGATGACAACCATTTGCTCACAATTGTCTGATCGCGAGCCTCCTCCTACATGGCTGATGATTAGTGATCCATCCAATAATCATACTTTAGCTACAGTTTAGGAAACAGTATTTTGTCGCTCCTCAGGATCTCACACCGACTACTTATTCTCTTTCTTACAGATTCTACGCTGCGGAAATGGTGTGCGGCATCCAACACCTCCACGCCAAGGGGATCATCCACAGAGACCTGAAGCCCGAAAACATCTTGGTGGCTGAGACAGGGCACCTGAAGATCACCGATTTCGGTCTCGCCCTGGACAACATGCTTGGAGGTCGAACAGCTACTGACTATGCTGGGACCGAAGACTATATTGCTCCTGAGGTGAGAGGAATAGAATCTTCTTACCAGTTGTTGACATAAGTGTATTTATGTTCTTGGGTTGTGGATCATGGAGACAGTAGTCCGAGATGGAATAGAGGACTGCGGTCTCTACACAATGCTAGTCTAGAGCAGTGCACATATCCCATGTAATGCCTTTCTTTTAGGGCAGACGACTTATGTTATTAATGATGTAGAACTTATTTCCCAACTTACTAACTGTTGTCTGTTTATGGCAGATGGACGCCGGAGAGGAGTACAACGCCGCCGTAGACTGGTTTTCATTCGGAGTCATCATGAATCAAATGATCACCGGCGAGCGTAAGTATCATCACAAACTCTTTAATGAGTCCACCTCCGGAGCGAAGAACATCATAATGCAGGTAAGCATGTTACTAATTTTGTATGCTTTTATTGTCTTTACTAGTCAGATTCTTGTAATTGTAGTTAGTATTAAAAACTACATTTCTGATTTCAGCTCCTCAAGAAAAATCCAGCCAAGCGTCTAGGAGTCAATGGGAACATCCGTGGTCATCGGTTCTTCCAGCATGTAGAATGGGACTCTGTGGAAACCCTGAGGATGGCCCCACCGCACATCCCTGCCCCCACTAAGTCGGAATTCCATCAGCAATTCGACTTAGACACCATCGAAGCAGAAGAGGCCAAGCAATCCGAGCTGTCACCGGAAGACCAGGCCAAGTTCAGAGGGTTTTCATTCTCTAACATGAAGACCCTCTTAGACACCGGCTCTACAACCACCTGAGCAAGCGGCCCTCCTGAGCCCCTGCAACGCCATCACAAGGAAGGACGGCGAGGGACCCCTGAGGAGAGAGCCAGCAGTATCACCCAGCTGGCGGTAAGTACAGGCGCCACAACATCTGCGCCCCGTAGCCTCATTGACATGTGCTGTACCTAAAACCCTTTTTTTTCTTACCAGTAAATGGATTTCCCCGAACCAATGACAGCAGCAGCTGATGGTGCTGCCACGGGTACCAGGAAACACATTGGTGCGCGATGGCCGGCTATTAAGGGGTGGAAGGAGGCCGGATTTTTTTTTTTATCTTATGACATCTAAGCACATGTCTATGAATATTTCACATTTACTGGTAATTGCATTTCCTCACGCCCATAACAGTAATGTAATGAGCGATGGGGAAATGAGGTGAGTGTTGGCCGGCTATTAAGGGGTGGAGGAGGCCGGATTTTTTATTTTTTTTTTACCCCTTGGTGACATCGACCATAAAAGTACAGGGGATGTGTGTGGGGTCTGTATGGAATGGACTTGGCTCCCAAGCTCACTCCATAAACTGAAGTGGCGCCACCTGTCTTTGACAATTCACACCTAGAAGCAACAGCTATGATCAGAAATAACTTCAATTATGGCTGTTGAGTATTTTAATGCAGCTGTCAATTCTTACAGTGGCATTTGAATAACCTAATCAGCATTTAAATGTTCCAAATGGCCTTCCCTGGGTTGTATAAGTGAATTAATGATCCCAAGTTCAAGCACCAATAGAGGCCTAAAAAAATAAGTGTAAAACATTTTTGAAAAAAGTTAAAAAAAACCTTGTCCTATATTTCTAAAAAAAAAAGAAAAGTAATTTGCATTGCAGCCTGCGTAAAAGTCCGTTTAAAATATTGAATTATTTATCCCAGATGATGAACACCATTATGAAAAAAATACATAACACCAGATTTGTATTTTTTCATTACCCTGGCTCCAAGAAAAAATATGAAATATAAAGCGATCAAAAAGTTACACAACCACTAGTCATCCTGCAGAAATTGAGTCCACACATCCGCTGCATCAACAGTAAAATGAAAAAGTGATGGTGCCTTAAAATAGCAACAGAAACTATTTTTTTTTTATATATTTCAATTTTTAAAATTAGTATAACAAAAAAAAAATGTAGTTTGGAAATTGTGGTAAATGTGCTGACACACACAGAATAAAGTTTTTGTGTAATTTGTGCCACAGTGTGCACACCAAAAACAACAGGTCCAAAAATAAGCATAATTGCATTTTTTTTCATTTCAGCCCACTTAGAAATCTGTAAAAGTTTTTCTGCATATTTTATGGTATATTAAATTGTACCAGTGAAAAACACAACTCACCCCACAAAAAAGCACTCAGACAGCTAATCCCATGAAAAAACATCTTGCTATTTAGACCCCAAACATTAGACCACAATTTAACAATTATATCAGAACAATGTGGTGCGCTTCTGATAAAATCTAGCGCCCCCTGCAGCTTTTCCCTTATGCCTCCTTCAATGTTATGCCATCCCATAGTGAGAACTTAAAGGGATTAGCCCAGCAGGCCTAAAGAGAGGTTAGTGTAGTGTAGGTCCCATCTACAAGAGGTCGCCTTGACGTGGCAGATGGGCTCACATGTTTTGCTCAAAATGTGTGCTAAGAACCTCACATCTTCATATGTCAGTAAATATAACAAGAATGCCATTTAAATTCAGATATTCAGTGCTTGCAGTAGTGTTGCAGCCACTTGTATTTGCTTGTATCGTTGCAGCCATGATGTATGGTGAGCTAACACATATGGCCTATAAAAGGCTCTCGGAGGCTCCTTGTATGTAGTGAGTAAAGGAAATAAAAAAAGAAGGGTGGAGCAAGACCCAGTGAGGGTGGTGGAATGTTTATGGAGTACAAAGAGCTTTCAATGATTGAGTATTTTGAATGGTGGAGGTGCTGCCAACCAGATGACGCTCCACCAGTGTGGGCGTGAGTGTAGCAAAAAAGGATGTGAAAAGAACTGGTATGGAGGCGCAACCCTCTAAGCTACTAGAAGATGTAGATCCAAGTCCAATGTGTGATGGTGAAAGCACTTCTTTTTTATTATTTTTTCACAAATTAAAAACCAGCAATAGAATACGCATTTCGGGGAAGAACCCCTTCGTCAGTTCGGCTGGATAGGACAACAGGATGCCTGGGGGGGACACGACTCCAAAGATGTATTGGATGTGTCGGAGGTCCTGTGTGCAGGAAGGCAGGGGAGACGCAATCAAAGAGACTTGTGTCTGTTAAAAGCGTATGAGAAGGAATGCATTATTGGGATGCGAAATGGTCTTTTAGAGAAATTGCCCGCCACCTGGACCATTCTGACCAGACTGTTAGGAGATCTAGAGGTTCAGGTACAGCAAATGTGGATCAATATGCGGTAGACTACCATACAAAACCTGTATTCCTCCATGCCCGCCCGTATCTCATCTTGCAATCAGGCTAGAGGAGCCCAACAGGGACTAGAGCCTCCCCTCAAGGGGTCAGTTTTCTGCAATAAAAGCTCCTTTTGCTCTGATATTGTAATCCCTTATATCAACGTTACAATCACATAGAGAAAGTTTCATTTGATTCTGACAACTCCTTCTGGGAGGGGATCTTTTTTTTACAATGTCCCTTAGAAAGATTCTTCCATCGCTGCAGCAGTGCTCCCCAGGACTAAAGGACCTTCCCTGAATTGAATTGGTCAATCAACAAGGGAAGGGATAGCGGGCATCAGCTGCATGTTCAAGGTAATGTTCAAGTCACACATCTGACTCCCGCTATCCCCTACTTTGCTGCTGAGCATGGCTGAAGGCCCTTTATCTGGTAAAATTCATAGCTAGCGGTTAGCGTGACATGACTGTGCCACGGACTGTGGCATGACTATATTAAGAGGTGAGCGACTAGTCTCTTGACATCACAGCCATGTCACAGGCTGCCAGAAAACCTCTGCTGGGCCACTTGTGGCCAACGTGCCATATGTTGTGCAGGCCTGGTTTAGACACTGACTGCCCAATCTATCTCCAATAGGGCCTATCCACAGGTGATGCAAGTCTGATTGGTGGGGGTCTCATCACTGAAGACCCCTTGTGGTCTCCAGAATAAGAGTCTGAAAGGTCTGCCTGTTTAAGCCCTCTTCTGTCACTCTGGGCTCACTGCCTGCCTTCACCCCTCGGCAGAGTGAGGAGTAGATTGAATAGAGCAGTGTCGCTGCATGTGTGGAGCTGCTCCATTGTTCTTTAATGCAGACCGCTGAGTGCTTGTACTAGCTATTTTCATCATCGCCATTGAAATAAATGGAGCTGCACTGTGCATGTGCAACCACTGCTAAGATGCCATCTCCACGTCTCTGTAGAGGGTATAGAGAGCCCACAGTTAGGAAAATGGGGACACAGGACCCCAATTCTTGGGAATGATAGACCCTCACTGATTAGAGCTTCATCACCTATCCTGTCGATAGCCAATATAAGCCAACCCTGGTATATCCTCAGTAAAAAAAAAAAGAGATGCAAACTCATTTTAGAAGAATTGGATCCAAAAAATTGTCAATTAAGATAATAAATCTAATACTTTGCCCATGACACCACTTGCCCCTCCTCCCCATATGTGCTTCTCTTCTATCTGTTGTCCCTCACATGGCTCTTCTCCTGCTGTGCCACCATTTGTCTCCCCATGTTTCAACTTGGCCCTCCTCCCCATGTCTCCTTTACCCGCGGTACTACTTCTCCCCCGTGCCCCATCTTGCCCTGTGAAACCACTTGTCCCCACCCATACAATCCCATGTACCACCACTTGCCCCACCTCCTGTGCCCAATGTCCCTCTTTCTCCCTGTGCCACTTTTCCCCTGTAGGTCCTTTTCCCCCTGTTCAACCACTTGTTCCCCAGCCCATGCCCCTCAAATCAGTCAGTCAGATAAACTTTTGTGACCAGGTCTCCCCGAAGCCTCAGTTCATTGTGGCCAAACTAATGAGCACTTTCCTCCTATTAAGAGGTTAAACAGATGGCCGTGCTTGTGGAGCTTTTTGCGGACGTGAAACGTGATGAAGCAAAATCATTGATTTCCATGGTTTCATTTTGTCTAGCGTAATTCTCATGAGATATTACTACACGCCAGAAAAGATACAACTTGTCCTATCTTTCAGGTTTATTTTTTCTCTCAGGCCCAATGGCCTGGAATTCGAACAGTTAAAAAAAGTCTTTCCGCTGGTTCATGTTCTAACACGCTCTGTAGCGGCGAGTGTTTTTGCGCATGCGCCCGTCTGTTTAAGCCCTGGAAGAAGCTTTCCCCAGATGGCAGCGGACAGATGGAACAGTTCACCAGGAGTCGGAGGGCTGCAAGCTGGGGGGGGCTGAAATAATCAGAAGTGTAAGGCCGCCTTCACACGGGCGGAAATCCCGCGGCGGGATTTCCGCCACTGAAAGCTTGCATAGGAGAGCATTACAATACGCACTCCTATGCAGACGGCCGTGGTTTGGCCGCACAAAATCTCGCGCAGCAAACAAACCGCGGCATGTCCTATTTTTGTGCGGGGCTCGCAGAGCCTCGCACAGAAACCTCACTCACCCCGGCACATGAATGAACCGGGGCCGCCGGGCGCGGGCGTATACGCGCTCGTCTCTGCAGACGCTTGGGGACGGGTCCTGCGGCGAGAATTCTCGCCGCCGGATCCGACCCGCTCGTCTGCAGGTGGCCTAAGGCTATGTGTAGACATCAAAGAGGAAATCTGCACCAAAACCTGCATGTGGATTTTAGTGTTTGTGTCCAACACATAATTCAGCTCTGGCATCGCAATGAATGAAATCTGGGGAAAATCCATCACGCTTTCACATTTGTTTTGAAAATCGTCTGCATGTCTGTTTTCTGCTGCAGATTTTCCCCACTGTGATTCATTTACATTGCACTATGCATTGTTGCAGAACTTTGGTACCAAACTACTGCAACAGTTCTGCAGTGTGTGAACTCAACCTAAAAAGCAGCAGTCAGTAAGTCCGGGACATGGAGATGCTGTTGGTGTTTCCCCCGAAAATAAGATCTACATTGAAAATAAGCCCTACCCTGATTTTGCAGGATTTTTGGGGAGGGTCTAAATATAAGCCCTACTCCCAAAATAAGCCTTAGCTGCATTACATTAAAAAAGGAATACCTACCTAGCAGGCTCGGTCCGGGTCAACCATCTGCTGTCTGGAGCTCCGCCGTGCGTTCTGCAGTCCTCGTTCTGCCACTGAAGATCACTTTTTGGTTACAGGATTCATGAAAAAAACATCTCATCTCCAGAAAGCAATGGTTGTGATTGGCTGAGCAGTGCAAGAAGAACCAATCACAGCCATCGCATTGTGGAGGCAGGATTTATTAATTGGCCAATCAATGTCATGGCTCAGCTCATTGAAGCTCCAAACAGCAGTGGGAGGGACCTGCACCAAATCTCCTAGGTACGTTTAATAAGACATCCCCTGAAAATAAAACCTAGAGCCTCTTTTGGGGCAAAAATTAATATGACAGGGTCTTATTTTCGTAGAAACACGATAATATGTTGCTAATAACCATGTCAGACGGTCGCACAGCTAGTCCATAGTTACTCTGGTCTGTGTGGTTGGAGAGTGCCGTAAGCTAGTGAGTAGAAGATGAGGACCTGCAGGTAGAGAGCAAGGGATGAACTAAAAAATCTAGCGATCAATAGGGGGTAAGTAATAGTTCCTGGTCTCTGGATAAATATGACGACTTCCCAATATCACACAATACAAGGCATCTTTTACACGGAGCAACTATTACTCAGCTCATCACTCCGAAAAAGTCTCTGAAGTCTATGAACAGCAGTTGTTTATTTACCTTTACATAGAGGGATGATTGTTCATTAGTCGTTCGCCAAAATATTGTTTGTAGGGGGATCTCCATTCAAATTTGTTCATAATTCGTTCCAGTGCGACTTTACACCAGATCACTTTTGATCAATCAGCGACTATTTTTTAGTTGAGCGGAAGCAAAATGACGAGTGAGCAAATTGTTCTGCATCATCTTTCTGCCATGTTTAAGCAGGACGACTATCCAGTCGCTGTGACCCATACTGATCACAAGAATGGAGGGCCAAGATACCTGTAGGAGAGCTGCTGCCCCTTATAGTGTAGACACATTTCTGCTCTCCTCTATTGGCAGTGTTGGGTATTGCAGCTCAGCCCTATCGCCATCATTGGCTCCTTCATTCTTATGACTGGTGGTGATCTCCGCGGTCGGACCGGCACTGATCTCACATTGTGCTATTTTAGGGATACTTCAGTGATAGATGCCGATAAGAACATGGAGGAGATGATTCAGCATTATGAAGAGAATCGCGGGAAGATCCTTGCAGCTTGACAGAAGAACGGCGCCGTTACATTGTGCCTCATAATGCAAGAGGACATTTTAAAAAAGTAAAACGAAGAAGCGCGCCAATCCAAGGGCAGCCGCCATCTTTATGCAAGAGGAACTAAGTGGCTTCACTGTATGGGAACAGATATGATATAAATCCAACTGCACCATTATGGGGGACCGAGAGCCGACTCACAAGGTGCTATCGGTGGACCAATGTTCCATCGCTTCCCATCAGTATCTGATGAGTCTAATAGAGGATATCATGTAAATAGTCATATTTATTCATCTCCGTTCACCTGTTATATTTCTTCCCTTTAGAGGGCCCATTTCCTTCTGTTCCTTACACTGATGTTACTGCTGTCGTTTCTTCATGTTGGTTTACTGAATGTGGTAAATAAACTGGAAGTATTGTAAAGTACATGTGAGTTTTGTTCCCGCTGCATTCCCATGATGATTGGCTCACAGCAGGTTTGAACGTGATTTTTAAAAGGTGAGAAGAGTAAAGCCCGACTAAGGGCGGACACCCACTAGCGGTTTTTTCTCTCTTGCGCTGCGAGAGTGAGAGAAAACACTCGCCTTGCAGCGCAAGAAAAACGCTGGGATATCGCTAGTGTTTTCCATGGGGCCAGCGGCAGCAGCACTAGCCCCATTGAAAACATAGGGAGAAGACCGCGGACTTTTGCCACAGCTGTCACAGCTGTGGCAGAAGTCCAGCATGCTATCCCATTGCTTTCAATGGGGTTGGCACTGCTGCCAGCACCATTGAAAGCAGTGGTTTGTAGCTAGCCCCGCAGCATGATTTTCGGGGAATGGCTTGAAATATAAGCCCTTCCCTGAAAATCATCATTAGCTGGTTAAAAAAAAAACAAAAAAAATTTATTCACCTCTCTGCCGCTCAGGCACGTCCTCTGGCTGGCTCCCCTGCACTGCTGTCCAGCACTTTCAGCAGGCGGGAATTTAAAAATCCCGGCCTCCTGAAAGGGCTGTGCTGATTGGCTGAGCACTCAGCCAATTACAGCCAGCACTTAGCTAATCATGAATGCAGGAGTACAGATGATTCCAAGATGGCGGTAAGAGATACAGCGGGTGGGCTTGATGAGTATGAGGGGGATGCAGTGGGTGGTTTCACAATTTGGCTGAGATGCCAGTGCTGTGTATTGTGTAAAATGGAGCCATAGGAGTCAGAAACTGCTGCAGACCAGAAGGCAAGGATACAAACAACCAACCCAACGAATGGAGGACCCCCCAGCATCGTGGAACAGGCTCAAATTTGTAAAAAAAAAAAAAAAGGATGTGAAGGTATTCAAAGCCATACATGTAATATGAGGAAGGCAAGATTGATACCTTATTGTAGCATCAGGAAAACCCCTTTAATTACAGTCTGAGGAACTGCAGAACAGGAGTATTAATATGGGTCACCTATAAACTGTAACTATGAATGGTGGCAGATAGTTCAGTCAAATCTTCACACTTTTAAATGTCTTTTTTCCAATATTAGCGCCCCTCTTGTCCACTGCTAGTGGCTGGTATTGCACGTCACCCCTTACTTTTGAATAAGAAAGACCTCCAATACACACAGGCCGTGTTCAAGAGAGGGGCTGTTTTGTAAGACGACTTGAGGTCATAGTGCATCTATAGTCACCCATAGCTCTGTATACAATTTACAAAGACCCCGGAGCCATCCATATATATCCCACTTCTGTGCTCCATGCAGTCTTGCAGACATACAGAGAATCTTCAGCTGCGTACCCTCCTCCTCCTCGTCTTATTTACTTCAACACTAAGGTGATTTGTGGAGGACTCAGGATGTTGCTGAATAAACCTAAATTATATCCTGTAGGGTTTGTAGTTTTCTTCTAGAGGGACTTTTCCCATCTGATACTTGGTTTTCCCATTTGCCAAGCGGCATCAGAGTTGTTCATCTCCCTGTTTGCCCGGAGCCCACTGGGTATGATCACACAGGAACTGGAAAGATGAAGAGGCTCTTTCATTAGTGCACAAAAAGCTACATAAACTTGGACTTCTCTACCAGCTTTTGGTCAGTAGCCTCGTCTCCACACTAGAACTATATGGGAACAAACCAAAGAGGAAAAACAGCTAAAACCGTAATAAATACCAAAGTGTTCACCAAGGTGTATTTTAGGACCCTGCCTTATGGAAGCACTTATATCACAAACCAGGATGTTACTCTACTGGTACTGTAAGCCAGGGGTGCACAACATACCGCCCGCAGGCCACATGTGGCCCACAGTGCCATTCTGTGCCGCCCAAGCCGTCTGCACCCTGAAATATCTATGTGTGGCAGCTCATATGTAGTTTCCACATCAGGGTGAAGAGTGGGGGCACATAGCAGGGCAACAAGTATGGGCAAGTATGAAGGGTGCGGTGTGTAGCCATGTCTGGGCCCCTTATGTATTAGAACAAGTACTAAGGGTGCACTGTGTAGTCATGTGTGGGTGCCCTATATATTAGGACAAGTATTAAGGGTGCACTGTGTATTCATGTCTGGGTCCCCTATATATTAGGACAAGTACTAAGGGTACACTGTGTAGTCATGTGTGGGTGCCCTATATATTAGGACAAGTATTAAGGGTGCACTGTGTATTCATGTCTGGGTCCCCTATATTAGGACAAGTAATAAGGGTGCACTGCGTAGTCATGTCTGGGTCCCTATATATTAGGACAAGTACTAAGGGTGCACTGTGTAGTCATGTCTGGTCTCCTGTATATTAGGACAAGTACTAAGAGTGCCCTGTGTAGTCATATCTGGTTCCCCTATATATTAGGACTAGTACTAACGGTGCACTGTGTAGCCATGTCTGGTCCCTATATATTAGGACAAGTACTAAGGGTGCACTGTGTAGTCATGTCTGGGTCTCCTGTATATTAGGAAAAGTACTAAGCGTGTCCTGTGTAGTCATGTCTGGGTCCCTATATATTAGGACAAGTACTAAGGGTGCACTGTGTAGTCATGTCTGGGTCCCCTGTATATTAGGACAAGTACTAAGGGTGCACTGTGTAGCCATGTCTGAGTCCCTATATATTAGAACAAGTACTAACTGAGCCCTGTGCAGCCATGTCTGGGTCTCCTATATATTAGGAGAAGTACTAAGGGTGAACTGTGTAGTCATGTCTGGGTCTCCTGCATATTAGGACAAGTACTAAGGGTGCACTGTGTAGCCATATTGGGTCCCCTATATATTAGGACAAGTACTAAGGGTGCACAGTGTACCCATATCTGGTCTCCTATATATTAGGACAAGTACTAAGGGTGCACTGTGTGGCCATGTCTTGGTCCCCTGCACATTAGGACAAGTACTAAGGGTGCACTGTGTAGCCATGTCTTTGTTCCCTTGCATATTAGGACAAGTACTAAGGGTGCACTGTGTAGGCATGTCTTGGTCCCCTGCATATTAAGACAAGTACTAAGGCTGTATTGTGTAGCCATGTCTGTGCACCTTAGGTATTAGAACAAGTACTAAGGGTGCACTGTGTAGCCATGTCTGGGTCCTCTGTATATTAGGACAAGTACTAAGGGTGCACTGTGCAGCGATGTCTGGGTCCCCTATATATTAGAACAAGTACTAAGGGTGCACTGTGTACCCATATCTGGTCTCCTATATATTAGGACAAGTACTAAGGGTGCACTGTGTAGCCATGTCTGAGTCCCTATATATTAGGACAAGTACTAAGGGTGCACTGTGTAGCCATGTCTGGGTCTCCTGTATATTAGGACAAGTACTAAGGGTGCACTGTGTAGCCATGTCTGGGTCTCCTGTATATTAGGACAAGTACTAAGGGTGCACTGTGTAGTCATGTCTGGTCTCCTATATATTAGGACAAATACTAAGGGTGCACTGTGTAGCCATGTCTGGGTCTCCTGTATATTAGGACAAGTACTAAGGGTGCACTGTGTAGCAATGTCTTGGTCCCCTGCATATTAGGACCAGTACTAAGGGTGCACTGTGTAGCCATATCTGGTCTCCTATATATTAGGACAAATACTAAGGGTGCACTGTGTAGCCATGTCTGGGTCTCCTGTATATTAGGACAAGTACTAAGGGTGCACTGTGTAGCCATGTCTTGGTCCCCTGCATATTAGGACCAGTACTAAGGGTGCACTGTGTAGCCATGTCTGGTCTCCTATATATTAGGACAAGTACTAAGGGTGCACGGTGTAGCAATGTCTTGGTCCCCTGCATATTAAGACAAGCATTAGGGTGCACTGTGTAGCCATGTCTGGATCTCCTGTATATTAGGACAAGTACTAAGGGTGCACTGTGTAGCCATGTCTTTGTTCCCCTGCATATTAAGAGAAGTACTAAGGGTGCAATGTGTAGCCATGTCTTGGTCCCTGCATATTAAGACAAGTACTAAGGCTGTATTGTGTAGCCATGTCTGCGCCCCTTATGTATTAGAACAAGTACTAAGGGTACACTGCGTAGCCATGTCTGGGTCTCCTATATATTAGGACAAGTACTAAGGGTGAACTATGTACCCATATTTGGTCTCCTATATATTAGGACAAGTACTAAGGGTGCACTGTGTATTCATGTCTGGGTCTCCTATATATTAGGACAAGTACTAAGGGTGCACTGTGTAGCCATGTCTTGCTCCCCTGCATATTAGGACAAGTACTAAGGGTGCACTGTGTAGCCATGTCTTTGTTCCCCAGCATATTAGGACAAGTACTAAGGGTGCACTGTGTAGCCATGTCTGGGTCCCCTATATATTAGGACAAGTACTAAGGGTGCACTGTGTACCCATATCTGGTCTCCTATATATTAGGACAAGTACTAAGGGTGCACTGTGTAGTCATGTCTGGGTTCCTATATATTAGGACAAGTACTAAGGGTGCACTGTGTAGCCATGCCTGGGTCCCCTATATATTAGGACAAGTACCAAGGGTGCACTGTGTACCCATATCTGGTCTCCTATATATTACGGCAAGTACTAAGGGAGCACTGTGTAGTCATGTCTGGGTCCCTATATATTAGAACAAGTACTAAGGGTGCACTGTGTAGCCATATCAGGTCTCCTATATATTAGGACAAGTACTAAGGGTGCACTGTGTAGCCATATCTGGTCTCCTATATATTAGGACAAGTACTAAGGGTGCACTGTGTAGTCACGTCTGGGTCCCCTGCATATTAGGACAAGTACTAAAGGTGCACTGTGTAGCCATGTCTGGGCCCCCTGTATATTAGGACAAGTAATAAGGGTGCACTGTGTAGTCATGTCTGGGTCTCCTGTATATTAGGACAAGTACTAAGGGTGCACTGTGTAGCCATGTCTGGTCCCCTATATATTAGGACAAGTACTCAGGGTGCACTGTGTAGCCATACTGGGTCTCCGATATATTAGGACAAGTACTAAGGGTGCACTATGTACCCATATTTGGTCTCCTATATATTAGGACAAGTACTAAGGGTTCACTGTGTAGCCATATCTGGTCTCCTATATATTAGGACAAGTACTAAGGGTGCCCTGTGTAGCCATGTCTGGGTCTCCTATATATTAGGACAAGTACTAAGGGTGCACTGTGTAGCCATGTCTTGGTCCCCTGCATATTAGGACAAGTACTAAGGGTGCACTGTGTAGCCATGTCTTTGCTCCCCTGCATATTAGGACAAGTACTAAGGGTGCCCTGTGTAGCCATGTCTGGGCCCCTATATATTAGGACAAGTACTAAAGGTGCACTCTGTAGTCATGTCTGGGTCCCATATATATTAGGACAAGTACTAAGGGTGCAGTGTCCAGCTATGTCTTGGTCCCCTGTATATTAGGACAAGTACTAAGGGTGCACTGTGTAGTCATGTCTGGGTCCCCTATATATTAGGACAAGTACTAAGGGTGCACTGTGTAGTCATGTCTGGGTCCCCTAAATATTAGGACAAGTACTAAGGGTGCTCTGTGTAGTCATGTCTGGGTCCCATATATATTAGGACAAGTACTAAGGGTGCACTGTGTAGCTATGTCTGGGTCCCCTGTATATTAGGACAAGTACTAAGGGTGCACTATGTAGTCATGTCTTGGTCCCCATATATATTAGGACAAGTACTAAGCGTGCACTGTGTAGCCACGTCTTGGTCCCCATATATATTAGGACAAGTACTAAGGGTGCACTGTGTAGTCATGTCTGGGTCTTCTATATATTAGGACAAGTACTAAGGGTGCACTGTGTAGCCATGTCTGGGTCCTGATATATTAGGACAAGTACTAATGGTGCACTGTGTAGCCATGTCTGGGTCTCCTATATATAAGGACAAGTACTAATGGTTCACTGTGTAGTCATGTCTCGGACCCCTATATATTAGGACACGTACTAAGGGTGCACTGTGTAGTCATGTCTGGGCCCTATATATTAGGACAAATACTAACGATGCACTGTGTAGCCTAGTCTGGGCCCCTATATATTAGGACAAGTACCAAGGGTGCACTCTGTAGTCATGTCTGGGTCCCATATATATTAGGACAAGTACTAAGGGTGCAGTGTCTAGCTATGTCTTGGTCCCCTATATATTAGGACAAGAACTAAGGGTGCGCTGTGTAGTCATGTCTGGGTCTCCTATATATTTGGACAAGTACTAAGGGAGCACTGTGTAGTCATGTCTGGGCACCTATATATAAGGACAAGTACTAAGGGCGCCCTGTGTAGCCATGTCTGGGTGCCTATATATTAGGACAAGTACTAAGGGTGCACTCTGTAGTCATGTCTGGGTCCCATATATATTAGGACAAGTACTAAGGGTGCAGTGTCTAGCTATGTCTTGGTCCCCTGTATATTAGGACAAGTACTAAGGGTGCACTGTGTAGTCATGTCTGGGTCCCCTTTATATTAGGACAAGTACTAAGGGTGCACTGTGTAGTCATGTCTGGGCTCCTATATATTAGGACAAGCTCCAAGGGTGTGCTGTGAAGTAATATCTGGGTCCGCTATATATTAGGACAAGTACTAAGCGTGCCCTGTGTAGCCATGTCTGGGTCCCTATATATTAGGACAAGTACTAAGGGTGCACTCTGTAGTCATGTCTGGGTCCCATATATATTAGGACAAGTCCTAAGGGTGCAGTGTCTAGCTATGTCTTGGTCCCCTGTATATTAGGACAAGTACTAAGGGTGCACTGTGTAGCCATGTCTTGCTCCCCTGCATATTAGGACAAGTACTAAGGGTGCACTGTGTAGCCATGTCTTTGTTCCCCTGCATATTAGGACAAGTACTAAGGGTGCACTGTGTAGCCATGTCTGGGTCCCCTATATATTAGGACAAGTACTAAGGGTGCACTGTGTACCCATATCTGGTCTCCTATATATTAGGACAAGTACTAAGGGTGCACTGTGTAGTCATGTCTGGGTTCCTATATATTAGGACAAGTACTAAGGGTGCACTGTGTAGCCATGCCTGGGTCCCCTATATATTAGGACAAGTACCAAGGGTGCACTGTGTACCCATATCTGGTCTCCTATATATTACGGCAAGTACTAAGGGAGCACTGTGTAGTCATGTCTGGGTCCCTATATATTAGAACAAGTACTAAGGGTGCACTGTGTAGCCATATCAGGTCTCCTATATATTAGGACAAGTACTAAGGGTGCACTGTGTAGCCATATCTGGTCTCCTATATATTAGGACAAGTACTAAGGGTGCACTGTGTAGTCACGTCTGGGTCCCCTGCATATTAGGACAAGTACTAAAGGTGCACTGTGTAGCCATGTCTGGGCCCCCTGTATATTAGGACAAGTAATAAGGGTGCACTGTGTAGTCATGTCTGGGTCTCCTGTATATTAGGACAAGTACTAAGGGTGCACTGTGTAGCTATGTCTGGTCCCCTATATATTAGGACAAGTACTCAGGGTGCACTGTGTAGCCATACTGGGTCTCCGATATATTAGGACAAGTACTAAGGGTGCACTATGTACCCATATTTGGTCTCCTATATATTAGGACAAGTACTAAGGGTTCACTGTGTAGCCATATCTGGTCTCCTATATATTAGGACAAGTACTAAGGGTGCCCTGTGTAGCCATGTCTGGGTCTCCTATATATTAGGACAAGTACTAAGGGTGCACTGTGTAGCCATGTCTTGGTCCCCTGCATATTAGGACAAGTACTAAGGGTGCACTGTGTAGCCATGTCTTTGCTCCCCTGCATATTAGGACAAGTACTAAGGGTGCCCTGTGTAGCCATGTCTGGGCCCCTATATATTAGGACAAGTACTAAAGGTGCACTCTGTAGTCATGTCTGGGTCCCATATATATTAGGACAAGTACTAAGGGTGCAGTGTCCAGCTATGTCTTGGTCCCCTGTATATTAGGACAAGTACTAAGGGTGCACTGTGTAGTCATGTCTGGGTCCCCTATATATTAGGACAAGTACTAAGGGTGCACTGTGTAGTCATGTCTGGGTCCCCTAAATATTAGGACAAGTACTAAGGGTGCACTGTGTAGCCACGTCTTGGTCCCCATATATATTAGGACAAGTACTAAGGGTGCACTGTGTAGTCATGTCTGGGTCTTCTATATATTAGGACAAGTACTAAGGGTGCACTGTGTAGCCATGTCTGGGTCCTGATATATTAGGACAAGTACTAATGGTGCACTGTGTAGCCATGTCTGGGTCTCCTATATATAAGGACAAGTACTAATGGTTCACTGTGTAGTCATGTCTCGGACCCCTATATATTAGGACACGTACTAAGGGTGCACTGTGTAGTCATGTCTGGGCCCTATATATTAGGACAAATACTAACGATGCACTGTGTAGCCTAGTCTGGGCCCCTATATATTAGGACAAGTACTAAGGGTGCACTCTGTAGTCATGTCTGGGTCCCATATATATTAGGACAAGTACTAAGGGTGCAGTGTCTAGCTATGTCTTGGTCCCCTATATATTAGGACAAGAACTAAGGGTGCGCTGTGTAGTCATGTCTGGGTCTCCTATATATTTGGACAAGTACTAAGGGAGCACTGTGTAGTCATGTCTGGGCACCTATATATAAGGACAAGTACTAAGGGCGCCCTGTGTAGCCATGTCTGGGTGCCTATATATTAGGACAAGTACTAAGGGTGCACTCTGTAGTCATGTCTGGGTCCCATATATATTAGGACAAGTACTAAGGGTGCAGTGTCTAGCTATGTCTTGGTCCCCTGTATATTAGGACAAGTACTAAGGGTGCACTGTGTAGTCATGTCTGGGTCCCCTTTATATTAGGACAAGTACTAAGGGTGCACTGTGTAGTCATGTCTGGGCTCCTATATATTAGGACAAGCTCCAAGGGTGTGCTGTGAAGTAATATCTGGGTCCGCTATATATTAGGACAAGTACTAAGCGTGCCCTGTGTAGCCATGTCTGGGTCCCTATATATTAGGACAAGTACTAAGGGTGCACTCTGTAGTCATGTCTGGGTCCCATATATATTAGGACAAGTCCTAAGGGTGCAGTGTCTAGCTATGTCTTGGTCCCCTGTATATTAGGACAAGTACTAAGGGTGCACTGTGTAGTCATGTCTGGGTCCCCTATATATTAGGACAAGTACTAAGGGTGCACTGTGTAGTCATGTCTGGGTCCCCTATATATTAGGACAAGTACTAAGGGTGCTCTGTGTTGTCATGTCTGGGTCCCATATATATTAGGACAATTACTAAGGGTGCACTGTGTAGCTATGTCTGGGTCCCTGTATATTAGGACAAGTACTAAGGGTGCACTGTGTAGCCATGTCTGGTTCCCCTATATATTAGGACAAGTTCTAAGGCTGTACTGTGTAGTCATGTCTGTGTCCTCTATATATTAGGACAAGTACTAACGGTGCACTGTGTAGCCATGTCTGGGTCCTGATATATTAGGACAAGTACTAACGGTGCACTGTGTAGCCATGTCTGGGTCCCTATATATTAGGACAAGTACTAAGGGTTCACTGTGTAGCCATGTCTGGGCCCCTTTATATAAGGACAAGTACTAAGGGTGTACTGTATAGTCATGTCTGGGCCCCTATATAGTAGGAGTAGTACTAACGCTGCACTGTGTAGTCATGTCTGTGCCCCTATATATTAGGACAAGTACTAAGGGTGCACTGTGCAGCCATGTCTGGGTCTCCTATTTTTTAGGAGAAGTACTAAGGGTGCACTGTGTAGCTATGTCTGGGTCCCCTGTATATTAGGACAAGCACTAAGGGTGCACTGTGTAGTCATGTCTGTGCCCCTATATATTAGGACAAGTACTAAGGGTGCACTGTTTAGTCATGTCTGGGTCCTTTATATATTAGGACAAGTACTAAGGGTGCCCTGTGTAGCCATGTCTGGGCCCCTATATATTAGGACAAGTACTAAGGGTGCACTCTGTAGTCATGTCTGGGTCCCCATATATATTAGGAGAAGTACTAAGGGTGCACTGTGTAGCCATGTCTGGTTCCCTATATATTAGGACAAGTACTAAGGGTGTACTGTGTAGTCATGTCTGCGTCCTCTATATATTAGGACAAGTACTAAGGGTGCACTGTGTAGTCATGTCTGAGTCCCCTATATATATTAGGACAAGCACTAAGGGTACACTGTGTAGCCATGTCTGGGCCCCTATATATTAGGACAAGTACTAAGGGTGCACTGTGTAGTCATGTCTGGGTCCCCTATATATATTAGGACAAGCACTAAGGGTACACTGTGTAGCCATGTCTGGGCCCCTATATATTAGGACAAATACTAAAGGTTGCACTGTGTAGTCATGTCTGGGTCTCCTATATATTACGACAAGTACTAAGGGTGCACTGTGTACCCATGTCTGGGTTCCCTATATATTAGGACAAGTACTAAGGGTTCACTGTGTAGTCATGTCTCGGTCCCATCTATACTAGGACTAGTACTAACGATGCGCTGTGTAGTCATGTGTGGGCCCTATATATTAGGACTAGTACTAACGGTGCACTGTTTAATCATGTGTGGGCCCTATATATTAGGACAAGTACTAACGATGCACTGTGTAGCCATGTCTGCGCCCCTATATATTAGGACAAGTACTAAGGGTGCACTGTGTAGCCATGTCTGGGCCCCTTTATATAAGGACAAGTACTAAGGGTGCACTGTGTAGTCATGTCTGGGTCCCCTATATATTAGCACAAGTACTAAGGGTGCACTGTGCAGTCATGTCTGGGTTCTCTATATATTTTAAGGCAAGTACTAAGGATGCACTGTGTAGCCATGTCTGGGTCCTGATATATTAGGACTAGTACTAACGGTGCACTGTGTAGTCATATCTGGGCCCTATATATTAGGACAAGTACTAACGATGCACTGTGTAGCCATGTCAGGGGCCCTATATATTAGGACAAGTACTAATGGTTCACTGTGTAGTCATGTCTGGGCCCCTATATATTAGGACAAGTACTAAGAGTGCACTGTGTAGCCATGTCTTGGCCCCTTTATATAAGGACAAGTACTAAGGGTGTACTGTATAGTCATGTCTGGGCCCCTATATATTAGGAGTAGTACTAACGCTGCACTGTGTAGTCATGTCTATGCCCCTATATATTAGGACAAGTACTAATGGTTCACTGTGTAGTCATGTCTGGGCTCCTATATATTAGGACAAGTACTAAGAGTGCACTGTGTAGCCATGTCTGTGCCCCTATATATTAGGACAAGTACTAAGGGTGCACTCTGTAGTTATGTCTGGGTCCTTTATATATTAGGACAAGTACTAAGGGTGACCTGTGTAGCCATGTCTGGGCCCCTATATATTAGGACAAGTACTAAGGGTGCACTCTGTAGTCATGTCTGGGTCCCCATATATATTAGGAGAAGTACTAAGGGTGCACTGTGTAGCCATGTCTGGTTCCCCTATATATTAGGACAAGTACTAAGGGTGTACTGTGTAGTCATGTCTGCGTCCTCTATATATTAGGACAAGTACTAAGGGTGTACTGTGTAGTCATGTCTGCGTCCTCTATATATTAGTACAAGCACTAAGGGTACACTGTGTAGCCATGTCTGGGCCCCTATATATTAGGACAAGTACCAAGGGTGCACTGTGTAGTCATGTCTGGGTCCCCTATATATATTAGGACAAGCACTAAGGGTACACTGTGTAGCCATGTCTGGGCCCCTATATATTAGAACAAATACTAAAGGTTGCACTGTGTAGTCATGTCTGGGTCTCCTATATATTACTACAAGTACTAAGGGTGCACTGTGTAGCCATGTCTGGTTCCCCTATATATTAGGACAAGTACTAAGGGTGTACTGTGTAGTCATGTCTGCGTCCTCTATATATTAGGACAAGTACTAACGATGCACTGTGTAGTCATGTTTGGCCCCCTATATATTAGGACTAGTATTAACGGTGCACTGTGTAGTCATGTGTGGGCCCTATATATTAGGACAAGTACTAACGATGCACTGTGTAGCCATGTCTGCGCCCCTATATATTAGGACAAGTACTAAGGGTGCACTGTGTAGCCATGTCTGGGCCCCTTTATATAAGGACAAGTACTAAGGGTGCACTGTGTAGTCATGTCTGGGTCCCCTATATATTAGCACAAGTACTAAGGGTGCACTGTGTAGTCATGTCTGGGTCCCCAATATATTAGGACAAGTACTAAGGGTGTACTGTATAGTCATGTCTGTGCCCCTATATATTAGGAGTAGTACTAACGCTGCACTGTGTAGTCATGTATGTGCCCCTATATATTAGGACAAGTACTATTGGTTCACTGTGTAGTCATGTCTGTTCCCCTATATATTAGGACAAGTACTAAGAGTGCACTGTGTAGCCATGTCTGTGCCCCTATATATTACGACAAGTACTAAGGGTGCACTGTGTAGCTATGTCTGGGTCCCCTGTATATTAGGACAAGCAATAAGGGTGCACTGTGTAGCCATGTCTGTGCCCCTATATATTAGGACAAGTACTAAGGGTGCACTGTGTAGTCATGTCTGAGACCCCTATATATATAAGGACAAGCACTAAGGGTACACTGTGTAGCCATGTCTGGGCCCCTATATATTAGGACAAGTACCAAGGGTGCACTGTGTAGTCATGTCTGGGTCCCCTATATATATTAGGACAAGCACTAAGGGTACACTGTGTAGCCATGTCTGGGCCCCTATATATTAGGACAAATACTAAAGGTTGCACTGTGTAGTCATGACTGGGTCTCCTATATATTACTACAAGTACTAAGGGTGCACTGTGTAGCCATGTCTGGGTTCCCTATATATTAGGACAAGTACTAAGGGTTCACTGTGTAGTCATGTCTCGGTCCCCTCTATACTAGGACTAGTACTAACGATGCACTGTGTAGCCATGTCTGCGCCCCTATATATTAGGACAAGTACTAAGGGTGCACTGTGTAGTCATGTCTGGGTCCCCTGCATATTAGGACAAGTACTAAGGGTGCACTGTGTAGCCATATCTGGTCTCCTATATATTAGGACAAGTACTAAGGGTGCACTGTGTAGTCATGTCTGGGTCCCCTATATGTATTAGGACAAGCACTAAGGGTACACTGTGTAGCCATGTCTGGGCCCCTATATATTAGGACAAATACTAAAGGTTGCACTGTGTAGTCATGTCTGGGTCTCCTATATATTACGACAAGTACTAAGGGTGCACTGTGTACCCATGTCTGGGTTCCCTATATATTAGGACAAGTACTAAGGGTTTACTGTGTAGTCATGTCTCGGTCCCATCTATACTAGGACTAGTACTAACGATGCGCTGTGTAGTCATATGTGGGCCCTATATATTAGGACTAGTACTGACGGTGCACTGTTTAATCATGTGTGGGCCCTATATATTAGGACAAGTACTAACGATGCACTGTGTAGCCATGTCTGCGCCCCTATATATTAGGACAAGTACTAAGGGTGCACTGTGTAGCCATGTCTGGGCCCCTTTATATAAGGACAAGTACTAAGGGTGCACTGTGTAGTCATGTCTGGGTCCCCTATATATTAGCACAAGTACTAAGGGTGCACTGTGCAGTCATGTCTGGGTCCCCTATATATTAGGACAAGTACTAAGGGTGCACTGTGTAGTCATGTCTGGGTTCTCTATATATTTTAAGGCAAGTACTAAGGATGCACTGTGTAGCCATGTCTGGGTCCTGATATATTAGGACTAGTACTAACGGTGCACTGTGTAGTCATATCTGGGCCCTATATATTAGGACAAGTACTAACGACGCACTGTGTAGCCATGTCAGGGGCCCTATATATTAGGACAAGTACTAATGGTTCACTGTGTAGTCATGTCTGGGCCCCTATATATTAGGACAAGTACTAAGAGTGCACTGTGTAGCCATGTCTGGGCCCCTTTATATAAGGACAAGTACTAAGGGTGTACTGTATAGTCATGTCTGGGCCCCTATATATTAGGAGTAGTACTAACGCTGCACTGTGTAGTCATGTCTATGCCCCTATATATTAGGACAAGTACTAATGGTTCACTGTGTAGTCATGTCTGGGCCCCTATATATTAGGACAAGTACTAAGAGTGCACTGTGTAGCCATGTCTGTGCCCCTATATATTAGGACAAGTACTAAGGGTGCACTCTGTAGTCATGTCTGGGTCCCCATATATATTAGGAGAAGTACTAAGGGTGCACTGTGTAGCCATGTCTGGTTCCCCTATATATTAGGACAAGTACTAAGGGTGTACTGTGTAGTCATGTCTGCGTCCTCTATATATTAGGACAAGTACTAAGGGTGTACTGTGTAGCCATGTCTGCGCCCCTATATATTAGGACAAGTACTAAGGGTGCACTGTGTAGTCATGTCTGGGTCCCCTGCATATTAGGACAAGTACTAAGGGTGCACTGTGTAGCCATATCTGGTCTCCTATATATTAGGACAAGTACTAAGGGTGCACTGTGTAGCCATGTCTGGGTCCCCTGCATATTAGGACAAGTACTAAGGGTGCACTGTGTACCCATATCTGGTCTCCTATATATTAGGACAAGTACTAAGGGTGCACTGTGTAGCCATATCTGGTCTCCTGTATATTAGGACAAGTACTAAGGGTGCACTGTGTACCCATATTTGGTCTTCTATATATTAGGACAAGTAATAAGGGTGCACTGTGTAGCCATGTCTGGGTCCCTATATATTAGGACAAGTACTAAGGGTGCACTGTGTAGTCATGTCTGTGTCCCTATATATTAGGACAAGTACTAAGGGTGCACTGTGCAGCCATGTCTGGTCTCCTATATATTAGGACAAGTACTAAGGGTGCACTGTGTAGCCATATCTGGTCTCCTATATATTAGGACAAGTACTAAGGGTGCACTGTGTAGTCACGTCTGGGTCCCCTGCATATTAGGACAAGTACTAAAGGTGCACTGTGTAGTCATGTCTGGCTCCCTATATATTAGGACAAGTACTAAGGGTGCACTGTGTAGTCATGTCTGGGTCTCCTGTATATTAGGACAAGTACTAAGGGTGCACTGTGTAGCCATGTCTGGTCCCCTATATATTAGGACAAGTACTAAAGGTGCACTGTGTAGCCATATTGGGTCTCCTTTATATTAGGACAAGTACTAAGGGTGCACTGTGTAGCCATATCTGGTCTCCTATATATTAGGACAAGTACTAAGGCTGCACTGTGTAGTCATGTCTGGGTCCCTATATATTAGGACAAGTACTAAGGGTGCACTGTGTAGCCATGTCTGAGTCCCTATATATTAGGATAAGTACTAAGGCTGTACTGTGTAGCCATGTCTGCGCCCATTATGTATTAGGACAAGTACTAAGGGTGCACTGTGTAGTCATGTCTGGGTTCCCTATATATTAGGACAAGTACTAAGGGTGCACTGTGTAGTCATGTCTGGGTTCCCTATATATTAGGACAAGTACTAAGGGTGCACTGTGTAGTCATGTCTGGGTCTCCTGTATATTCGGACAAGTACTAAGGGTGCACTATGTAGCCATGTCTGAGTCCCTTATATTAGAACAAGTACTAACTGTGCCCTGTGGAGCCATGTCTGGTCTCCTATATATTAGGACAAGTACTAAGGGTGCACTGTGTAGTCATGTCTGGGTCCCCTATATATTGGGACAAGTACTAAGGGTGCCCTGTGTAGCCACGTCTTGGTCCCCTGCATATTAGGACAAGTACTAAGGGTGCACTGTGTAGCCATGTCTGGGTCCCCATATATATTAGGACAAGCACTAAGGGTGCACTGTGTAGCCATGTCTGAGTCCTTATATATTAGGACAAGTACTAAGGGTGCCCTGTGTAGCCACGTCTTGGTCCCCTGCATATTAGGACAAGTACTAAGGGTGCACTGTGTAGCCATATCCGGTCTCCTATATATTAGGACAAGTACTAAGGGTGCACTGTGTAGCCATATCTGGTCTCCTATATATTATGACAAGTACTAAGGGTGCACTGTGTAGCCATGTCTGGGCCCCTATATATTAGGACAAGTACTAAGGGTGCCCTGTGTAGCCATATATAGTCTCCTATATATTAGGACAAGTACTAAGGGTGCACTGTGTAGCCATATCTGGTCTCCTATATATTAGGACAAGTACTAAGGGTGCACTGTGTAGCCATGTCTGTGCCCCTTATGTATTAGAACAAGTACTAAGGGTGCACTGTGTAGCCATGTCTGGGTCCCCTATATATTAGGACAAGTACTAAGGGTGCACTGTGTAGCCATGTCTGAGTCCCTATATATTAGGATAAGTACTAAGGCTGTACTGTGTAGCCATGTCTGCGCCCATTATGTATTAGGACAAGTACTAAGGGTGCACTGTGTAGTCATGTCTGGGTTCCCTATATATTAGGACAAGTACTAAGGGTGCACTGTGTAGTCATGTCTGGGTTCCCTATATATTAGGACAAGTACTAAGGGTGCACTGTGTAGTCATGTCTGGGTCTCCTGTATATTCGGACAAGTACTAAGGGTGCACTATGTAGCCATGTCTGAGTCCCTTATATTAGAACAAGTACTAACTGTGCCCTGTGGAGCCATGTCTGGTCTCCTATATATTAGGACAAGTACTAAGGGTGCACTGTGTAGTCATGTCTGGGTCCCCTATATATTGCGACAAGTACTAAGGGTGCCCTGTGTAGCCACGTCTTGGTCCCCTGCATATTAGGACAAGTACTAAGGGTGCACTGTGTAGCCATGTCTGGGTCCCCATATATATTAGGACAAGCACTAAGGGTGCACTGTGTAGCCATGTCTGAGTCCTTATATATTAGGACAAGTACTAAGGGTGCCCTGTGTAGCCACGTCTTGGTCCCCTGCATATTAGGACAAGTACTAAGGGTGCACTGTGTAGCCATATCCGGTCTCCTATATATTAGGACAAGTACTAAGGGTGCACTGTGTAGCCATATCTGGTCTCCTATATATTATGACAAGTACTAAGGGTGCACTGTGTAGCCATGTCTGGGCCCCTATATATTAGGACAAGTACTAAGGGTGCCCTGTGTAGCCATATATAGTCTCCTATATATTAGGACAAGTACTAAGGGTGCACTGTGTAGCCATATCTGGTCTCCTATATATTAGGACAAGTACTAAGGGTGCACTGTGTAGCCATGTCTGTGCCCCTTATGTATTAGAACAAGTACTAAGGGTGCACTGTGTAGCCATGTCTGGGTCCCCTATATATTAGGACAAGTACTAAGGGTGCACTATGTAGCATGTCTGGGCCCCCTGTATATTAGGACAAGTACTAAGGGTGCACTGTAGTCATGTCTGGGTCTACTATATATTAGGACAAGTACTAAGGGTGCACTGTGTAGCCATAACTGGTCTCCTGTATATTAGGACAAGTACTAAGGGTGCACTGTGTAGCCATGTCTGGTCTCCTATATATTAGGACAAGTACTAAGGGTGCACTGTGTAGCCATATTTGGTCTCCTATATATTAGGACAAGTACTTAGTCTGTACTGTGTAGCCATGTCTGCGCGCCTCATGTATTAGAACAAGTACTAAGGGTGCACTGTGTAGCCATGTCTGGGCCCCCTGTATATTAGGACAAGTACTAAGGGTGCAATGTGTAGCCATGTCTGGGTCCCCTATATATTAGGACAAGTACTAAGGGTGCACTGTGTACCCATATCTGATCTCCTATATATTAGGACAAGTACCAAGGGTGCACTGTGTAGCCATATTGGGTCCCCTGTGTTTTAGGACAAGCATTAGGGTGCACTGTGTAGTCATGTCAGGGTCTCCTGTATATTAGGACAAGTACTAAGGGTGCCCTGTGTAGCCATGTCTGGTCCCCTATATATTAGGACAAGTACTAAGGGTGCACTGTGTAGCCATATTGGGTCTCCTATATATTAGGACAAGTACTAAGGGTGCACTGTGTAGCCATGTCTGGTGTCCTATATATTAGGACAAGTACTAAGGGTGTACTGTGTAGCCATGTCTGGTCTCCTATATATTAGTATAAGTACTAAGGGTGCACTGTGTAGCCATGTCTGGTCTCCTATATATTAGGACAAGTACTAAGTGTGCACTGTGTAGCCATGTCTTGGTCCCCTGCATATTACGACAAGTACTAAGGGTGCACTGTGTAGCCATGTCTTTATTCCCCTGCATATTAGAACAAGTACTAAGGGTGCACTGTGTAGCCATGTCTGGGTCCCCTATATATTAGGACAAGTACTAAGGGTGCACTGTGTACCCATATCTGGTCTCCTATATATTAGGACAAGTACTAAGGGTGCACTGTGTACCCATATCTGGTCTCCTATATATTAGGACAAGTACTAAGGGTGCACTGTGTACCCATATCTGGTCTCCTATATATTAGGACAAGTACTAAGGGTGCACTGTGTAGCCATGTCTGGGTCCCCTATATATTAGGACAAGTACCAAGGGTGCACTGTGTACCCATATCTGGTCTCCTATATATTAGGACAAGTACTAAGGGTGCACTGTGTAGTCATGTCTGGTTTCCTGTATATTAGGATAAGTACTAAGGGTGCACTGTGTAGTCATATCTGGGTCCCTATATATTAGGACAAGTACTAAGGGTGCACTGTGTAGCCATGTCTGGGCCCCTATATATTAGGACAAGTACTAAGGGTGCCCTGTGTAGCCATATATAGTCTCCTATATATTAGGACAAGTACTAAGGGTGCACTGTGTAGCCATATCTGGTCTCCTATATATTAGGACAAGTACTAAGGGTGCACTGTGTAGCCATGTCTTTGTTCCCCTGCATATTAGGACAAGTACTAAGGGTGCACTGTGTAGCCATGTCTGTGCCCCTTATGTATTAGAACAAGTACTAAGGGTGCACTATGTAGCCATGTCTGGGCCCCCTGTATATTAGGACAAGTACTAAGGGTGCACTGTAGTCATGTCTGGGTCTACTATATATTAGGACAAGTACTAAGGGTGCACTGTGTAGCCATAACTGGTCTCCTGTATATTAGGACAAGTACTAAGGGTGCACTGTGTAGCCATGTCTGGTCTCCTATATATTAGGACAAGTACTAAGGGTGCACTGTGTAGCCATATTTGGTCTCCTATATATTAGGACAAGTACTTAGTCTGTACTGTGTAGCCATGTCTGCGCGCCTCATGTATAAGAACAAGTACTAAGGGTGCACTGTGTAGCCATGTCTGGGCCCCCTGTATATTAGGACAAGTACTAAGGGTGCCCTGTGTAGCCATGTCTGGTCCCCTATATATTAGGACAAGTACTAAGGGTGCACTGTGTAGCCATATTGGGTCTCCTATATATTAGGACAAGTACTAAGGGTGCACTGTGTAGCCATGTCTGGTGTCCTATATATTAGGACAAGTACTAAGGGTGTACTGTGTAGCCATGTCTGGTCTCCTATATATTAGTATAAGTACTAAGGGTGCACTGTGTAGCCATGTCTGGTCTCCTATATATTAGGACAAGTACTAAGTGTGCACTGTGTAGCCATGTCTTGGTCCCCTGCATATTAGGACAAGTACTAAGGGTGCACTGTGTAGCCATGTCTTTATTCCCCTGCATATTAGAACAAGTACTAAGGGTGCACTGTGTAGCCATGTCTGGGTCCCCTATATATTAGGACAAGTACTAAGGGTGCACTGTGTACCCATATCTGGTCTCCTATATATTAGGACAAGTACTAAGGGTGCACTGTGTACCCATATCTGGTCTCCTATATATTAGGACAAGTACTAAGGGTGCACTGTGTACCCATATCTGGTCTCCTATATATTAGGACAAGTACTAAGGGTGCACTGTGTAGCCATGTCTGGGTCCCCTATATATTAGGACAAGTACCAAGGGTGCACTGTGTACCCATGTCTGGTCTCCTATATATTAGGACAAGTACTAAGGGTGCACTGTGTAGTCATGTCTGGTTTCCTGTATATTAGGATAAGTACTAAGGGTGCACTGTGTAGTCATATCTGGGTCCCTATATATTAGGACAAGTACTAAGGGTGCACTGTGTAGCCATGTCTGGGCCCCTATATATTAGGACAAGTACTAAGGGTGCCCTGTGTAGCCATATATAGTCTCCTATATATTAGGACAAGTACTAAGGGTGCACTGTGTAGCCATATCTGGTCTCCTATATATTAGGACAAGTACTAAGGGTGCACTGTGTAGCCATGTCTTTGTTCCCCTGCATATTAGGACAAGTACTAAGGGTGCACTGTGTAGCCATGTCTGTGCCCCTTATGT
Organism: Eleutherodactylus coqui; assembly: GCF_035609145.1. Lineage (NCBI taxonomy): Eukaryota > Metazoa > Chordata > Amphibia > Anura > Eleutherodactylidae > Eleutherodactylus > Eleutherodactylus coqui. Next base: position 84,484 of record NW_027102366.1, read on the forward strand.
ATTAGAACAAGTACTAAGGGTGCACTATGTAGCCATGTCTGGGCCCCCTGTATATTAGGACAAGTACTAAGGGTGCACTGTAGTCATGTCTGGGTCTACTATATATTAGGACAAGTACTAAGGGTGCACTGTGTAGCCATAACTGGTCTCCTGTATATTAGGACAAGTACTAAGGGTGCACTGTGTAGCCATGTCTGGTCTCCTATATATTAGGACAAGTACTAAGGGTGCACTGTGTAGCCATATTTGGTCTCCTATATATTAGGACAAGTACTTAGTCTGTACTGTGTAGCCATGTCTGCGCGCCTCATGTATAAGAACAAGTACTAAGGGTGCACTGTGTAGCCATGTCTGGGCCCCCTGTATATTAGGACAAGTACTAAGGGTGCAATGTGTAGCCATGTCTGGGTCCCCTATATATTAGGACAAGTACTAAGGGTGCACTGTGTACCCATATCTGGTCTCCTATATATTAGGACAAGTACCAAGGGTGCAATGTGTAGCCATATTGGGTCCCCTGTGTATTAGGACAAGCATTAGGGTACACTGTGTAGTTATGTCAGGGTCTCCTGTATATTAGGACAAGTACTAAGGGTGCCCTGTGTAGCCATGTCTGGTCCCCTATATATTAGGACAAGTACTAAGGGTGCACTGTGTAGCCATATTGGGTCTCCTATATATTAGGACAAGTACTAAGGGTGCACTGTGTAGCCATGTCTGGTGTCCTATATATTAGGACAAGTACTAAGGGTGTACTGTGTAGCCATGTCTGGTCTCCTATATATTAGTATAAGTACTAAGGGTGCACTGTGTAGCCATGTCTGGTCTCCTATATATTAGGACAAGTACTAAGTGTGCACTGTGTAGCCATGTCTTGGTCCCCTGCATATTAGGACAAGTACTAAGGGTGCACTGTGTAGCCATGACTTTGTTCCCCTGCATATTAGAACAAGTACTAAGGGTGCACTGTGTAGCCATGTCTGGGTCCCCTATATATTAGGACAAGTACTAAGGGTGCACTGTGTACCCATATCTGGTCTCCTATATATTAGGACAAGTACTAAGGGTGCACTGTGTACCCATATCTGGTCTCCTATATATTAGGACAAGTACTAAGGGTGCACTGTGTAGCCATGTCTGGGTCCCCTATATATTAGGACAAGTACCAAGGGTGCACTGTGTACACATATCTGGTCTCCTATATATTAGGACAAGTACTAAGGGTGCACTGTGTAGTCATGTCTGGTTTCCTGTATATTAGGATAAGTACTAAGGGTGCACTGTGTAGTCATATCTGGGTCCCTATATATTAGGACAAGTACTAAGGGTGCACTGTGTAGCCATGTCTGGGTCCCTATATATTAGGACAAGTACTAAGGGTGCACTGTGTAGCCATGTCTTTGTTCCCCTGCATATTAGGACAAGTACTATGGGTGTACTGTGTAGCCATGTCTTGGTCCCCTGCATATTAAGACAAGTAATAAGGATGCACTGTGTAGCCATATCTGGTCTCCTATATATTAGGACAAGTACTAAGGCTGTACTGTGTAGTCATGTCTGGGTCCCCTATATATTAGGACAAGTACTAAGGGTGCACTGCGTAGTCATGTCTGGGTCCCTATATATTAGGACAAGTACTAAGGGTGCACTGTGTAGCCATGTCTTGGGCCTCTTATGTATTAGGACAAGTACTAAGGGTGCACTGTGTAGTCATGTCTGGGTTCCCTATATATTAGGACAAGTACTAAGGGTGCACTGTGTAGTCATGTCTGGGTTCCCTATATATTAGGACAAGTACTAAGGGTGCACTGTGTAGTCATGTCTGGGTCCCTATATATTAGGACAAGTACTAAGGGTGCACTGTGTAGTCATGTTTGGGTCCCTATATATTAGGACAAGTACCAAGGGTGCACTGTGTAGCCATGTCTTGGGCCCCTTATGTATTAGGACAAGTACTAAGGGTGCACTGTGTAGCCATGTGTGGGTCCCCTATATATTAGGACAAGTACTAAGGCTGCACTGTGTAGTCATGTCTGGGTCTCCTGTATATTAGGACAAGTACTAAGGGTGCACTGTGTAGCCATATCTGGTCTCCTATATATTAGGACAAGTACCAAGGGTGCACTGTGTACCCATATCTGATCTCCTATATATTAAGACAAGTACTAAGGGTGCACTGTGTAGTCATGTCTGGTCTCCTGTATATTGGGATAAGTACTAAGGGTGCACTGTGTAGTCATGTCTGGGTCCCTATATATTAGGACAATACTAAGGGTGCACTGTGTAGCCATGTCTGGGTCTCTACATATTAGGACAAGTACTAAGGGTGCACTGTGTAGTCATGTCTGGGTCTCCTGTATATTAGGATAAGTACTAAGCGTGCACTGTGTAGTCATCTATGGGTCCCTATATATTAGGACAAGTTCTAAGGGTGCACTGTGTAGTCATGTCTGGGTCCCTATATATTAGGACAAGTACTAAGGGTGCACTGTGTAGTCATGTCTGGTCTGCTATATATTAGGACAAGTTCTAAGGGTGCACTGTGTAGCCATATCTGGGTTCCCTATATATTAGGACAAGTACTAAGGGTGCACTGTGTAGTCATGTCTGGGTCTCCTGTATATTAGGACAAGTACTAAGGGTGCACTGTGTAGCCATATCTGGTCTCCTATATATTAGGACAAGTACTAAGGGTGCACTGTGTAGCCATATCTGGTCTCCTATATATTAGGACAAGTACCAAGGGTGCACTGTGTACCCATGTCTGTGTCTCCTATATATTAGGACAAGTACTAAGGGTGCACTGTGTAGCCATATTGGGTCCCCTGTGTATTAGGACAAGCATTAGGGTACACTGTGTAGTTATGTCAGGGTCTCCTGTATATTAGGACAAGTACTAAGGGTGCCCTGTGTAGCCATGTCTGGTCCCCTATATATTAGGACAAGTACTAAGGGTGCACTGTGTAGCCATATTGGGTCTCCTATATATTAGGACAAGTACTAAGGGTGCACTGTGTAGCCATGTCTGGTGTCCTATATATTAGGACAAGTACTAAGGGTGTACTGTGTAGCCATGTCTGGTCTCCTATATATTAGTATAAGTACTAAGGGTGCACTGTGTAGCCATGTCTGGTCTCCTATATATTAGGACAAGTACTAAGTGTGCACTGTGTAGCCATGTCTTGGTCCCCTGCATATTAGGACAAGTACTAAGGGTGCACTGTGTAGCCATGACTTTGTTCCCCTGCATATTAGAACAAGTACTAAGGGTGCACTGTGTAGCCATGTCTGGGTCCCCTATATATTAGGACAAGTACTAAGGGTGCACTGTGTACCCATATCTGGTCTCCTATATATTAGGACAAGTACTAAGGGTGCACTGTGTACCCATATCTGGTCTCCTATATATTAGGACAAGTACTAAGGGTGCACTGTGTAGCCATGTCTGGGTCCCCTATATATTAGGACAAGTACCAAGGGTGCACTGTGTACACATATCTGGTCTCCTATATATTAGGACAAGTACTAAGGGTGCACTGTGTAGTCATGTCTGGTTTCCTGTATATTAGGATAAGTACTAAGGGTGCACTGTGTAGTCATATCTGGGTCCCTATATATTAGGACAAGTACTAAGGGTTCACTGTGTAGCCATGTCTGGGTCCCTATATATTAGGACAAGTACTAAGGGTGCACTGTGTAGCCATGTCTTTGTTCCCCTGCATATTAGGACAAGTACTATGGGTGTACAGTGTAGCCATGTCTTGGTCCCCTGCATATTAAGACAAGTAATAAGGATGCACTGTGTAGCCATATCTGGTCTCCTATATATTAGGACAAGTACTAAGGCTGTACTGTGTAGTCATGTCTGGGTCCCCTATATATTAGGACAAGTACTAAGGGTGCACTGCGTAGTCATGTCTGGGTCCCCTATATATTAGGACAAGTACTAAGGGTGCACTGTGTAGCCATGTCTTGGGCCTCTTATGTATTAGGACAAGTACTAAGGGTGCACTGTGTAGTCATGTCTGGGTTCCCTATATATTAGGACAAGTACTAAGGGTGCACTGTGTAGTCATGTCTGGGTTCCCTATATATTAGGACAAGTACTAAGGGTGCACTGTGTAGTCATGTCTGGGTCCCTATATATTAGGACAAGTACTAAGGGTGCACTGTGTAGTCATGTTTGGGTCCCTATATATTAGGACAAGTACCAAGGGTGCACTGTGTAGCCATGTCTTGGGCCCCTTATGTATTAGGACAAGTACTAAGGGTGCACTGTGTAGCCATGTGTGGGTCCCCTATATATTAGAACAAGTACTAAGGCTGCACTGTGTAGTCATGTCTGGGTCTCCTGTATATTAGGACAAGTACTAAGGGTGCACTGTGTAGCCATATCTGGTCTCCTATATATTAGGACAAGTACCAAGGGTGCACTGTGTACCCATATCTGATCTCCTATATATTAAGACAAGTACTAAGGGTGCACTGTGTAGTCATGTCTGGTCTCCTGTATATTGGGATAAGTACTAAGGGTGCACTGTGTAGTCATGTCTGGGTCCCTATATATTAGGACAATACTAAGGGTGCACTGTGTAGCCATGTCTGGGTCCCTACATATTAGGACAAGTACTAAGGGTGCACTGTGTAGTCATGTCTGGGTCTCCTGTATATTAGGATAAGTACTAAGCGTGCACTGTGTAGTCATCTATGGGTCCCTATATATTAGGACAAGTTCTAAGGGTGCACTGTGTAGTCATGTCTGGGTCCCTATATATTAGGACAAGTACTAAGGGTGCACTGTGTAGTCATGTCTGGTCTCCTATATATTAGGACAAGTTCTAAGGGTGCACTGTGTAGCCATATCTGGGTTCCCTATATATTAGGACAAGTACTAAGGGTGCACTGTGTAGTCATGTCTGGGTCTCCTGTATATTAGGACAAGTACTAAGGGTGCACTGTGTAGCCATATCTGGTCTCCTATATATTAGGACAAGTACTAAGGGTGCACTGTGTAGCCATATCTGGTCTCCTATATATTAGGACAAGTACCAAGGGTGCACTGTGTACCCATGTCTGTGTCTCCTATATATTAGGACAAGTACTATGGGTGCACTGTGTAGCCATATTGGGTCTCCTATATATTAGGACAAGTACCAAGGGTGCACTGTGTACCCATATCTGGTCTCTTATATATTAGGACAAGTACTAAGGGTGCACTGTGTACCCATATCTGGTCTCCTATATATTAGGACAAGTACCAAGGGTGCACTGTGTACCCATATCTGGTCTCCTATATATTAGGACAAGTACTAAGGGTGCACTGTGTAGTCATGTCTGGTCTCCTGTATATTAGGATAAGTACAAAGGGTGCACTGTGTAGTCATATCTGGGTCCCTATATATTAGGACAAGTACTAAGGGTGCATTGTGTAGCCATGTCTGGGTCCCTATATATTAGGACAAGTACTAAGGGTGCACTGTGTAGCCATGTCTTTGTTCCTCTGCATATTAGGACAAGTACTATGGGTGTACTGTGTAGCCATGTCTTGGTCCCCTGCATATTAGGACCAGTACTAAGGGTGCACTGTGTAGCCGTGTCTGGGTCCCTATATATTAGTATAAGTACTAAGGGTGCACTGTGTAGCCATGTCTGGTCTCCTATATATTAGGACAAGTACTAAGTGTGCACTGTGTAGTCATGTCTTGGTCCCCTGCATATTAGGACAAGTACTAAGGGTGCTCTGTGTAGCCATGTCTTTGTTCCCCTGCATATTAGAACAAGTACTAAGGGTGCACTGTGTAGCCATGTCTGGGTCCCCTATATATTAGGACAAGTACCAAAGGTGCACTGTGTACCCATATCTGGTCTCCTATATATTAGGACAAGTACCAAGGGTGCACTGTGTAGTCATGTCTGGTCTCCTGTATATTAGGATAAGTACAAAGGGTGCACTGTGTAGTCATATCTGGGTCCCTATATATTAGGACAAGTACTATGGGTGTACTGTGTAGCCATGTCTTGGTCCCCTGCATATTAGGACCAGTACTAAGGGTGCACTGTGTAGCCGTGTCTGGGTCCCTATATATTAGTATAAGTACTAAGGGTGCACTGTGTAGCCATGTCTGGTCTCCTATTTATTAGGACAAGTACTAAGTGTGCACTGTGTAGTCATGTCTTGGTCCCCTGCATATTAGGACAAGTACTAAGGGTGCTCTGTGTAGCCATGTCTTTGTTCCCCTGCATATTAGAACAAGTACTAAGGGTGCACTGTGTAGCCATGTCTGGGTCCCCTATATATTAGGACAAGTACCAAAGGTGCACTGTGTACCCATATCTGGTCTCCTATATATTAGGACAAGTACAAAGTGTGCACTGTGTAGTCATGTCTGGGTTCCTATATATTAGGACAAGTACTAAGGGTGCACTGTGTAGCCATGTCTGGGTCCCTATATATTAGGACAAGTACTAAGGGTGCACTGTGTAGTCATGTCTGGGTCTCCTGTATATTAGGATAAGTACTAAGGGTGCACTGTGTAGTCATGTCTGGGTCCCTATATATTAGGACAAGTACTAAGGGTGCACTGTGTAGTCATGTCTGGTCTCCTATATATTAGGACAAGTTCTAAGGGTGCACTGTGTAGCCATGTCTTGGGCCCCTTATATATTAGGACAAGTACTAAGGGTGCACTGTGTAGTCATGTCTGGGTTCCCTATATATTAGGACAAGTACTAAGGGTGCACTGTGTAGTCATGTCTGGGTCTCCTGTATATTAGGACAAGGACTAAGGGTGCACTGTGTAGCCATGTCTGGGTCCCCTATATATTAGGACAAGTACTAAGGGTGCACTGTGTACCCATATCTGGTCTCCTATATATTAGGACAAGTACTAAGGGTGCACTGTGTAGCCATGTCTGGGTCCCCTATATATTAGGACAAGTACCAAGGGTGCACTGTGTACACATATCTGGTCTCCTATATATTAGGACAAGTACTAAGGGTGCACTGTGTAGTCATGTCTGGTTTCCTGTAAATTAGGATAAGTACTAAGGGTGCACTGTGTAGTCATATCTGGGTCCCTATATATTAGGACAAGTACTAAGGGTGCACTGTGTAGCCATGTCTGGGTCCCTATACATTAGGACAAGTACTAAGGGTGCACTGTGTAGCCATGTCTTTGTTCCCCTGCATATTAGGACAAGTACTATGGGTGTACTGTGTAGCCATGTCTTGGTCCCCTGCATATTAAGACAAGTAATAAGGATGCACTGTGTAGCCATATCTGGTCTCCTATATATTAGGACAAGTACTAAGGCTGTACTGTGTAGTCATGTCTGGGTCCCCTATATATTAGGACAAGTACTAAGGGTGCACTGCGTAGTCATGTCTGGGTCCCTATATATTAGGACAAGTACTAAGGGTGCACTGTGTAGCCATGTCTTGGGCCTCTTATGTATTAGGACAAGTACTAAGGGTGCACTGTGTAGTCATGTCTGGGTTCCCTATATATTAGGACAAGTACTAAGGGTGCACTGTGTAGTCATGTCTGGGTTCCCTATATATTAGGACAAGTACTAAGGGTGCACTGTGTAGTCATGTCTGGGTCCCTATATATTAGGACAAGTACTAAGGGTGCACTGTGTAGTCATGTTTGGGTCCCTATATATTAGGACAAGTACCAAGGGTGCACTGTGTAGCCATGTCTTGGGCCCCTTATGTATTAGGACAAGTACTAAGGGTGCACTGTGTAGCCATGTGTGGGTCCCCTATATATTAGGACAAGTACTAAGGCTGCACTGTGTAGTCATGTCTGGGTCTCCTGTATATTAGGACAAGTACTAAGGGTGCACTGTGTAGCCATATCTGGTCTCCTATATATTAGGACAAGTACCAAGGGTGCACTGTGTACCCATATCTGATCTCCTATATATTAAGACAAGTACTAAGGGTGCACTGTGTAGTCATGTCTGGTCTCCTGTATATTGGGACAAGTACTAAGGGTGCACTGTGTAGTCATGTCTGGGTCCCTATATATTAGGACAATACTAAGGGTGCACTGTGTAGCCATGTCTGGGTCCCTACATATTAGGACAAGTACTAAGGGTGCACTGTGTAGCCATGTCTGGGTCCCTATATATTAGGACAAGTACTAAGGGTGCACTGTGTAGTCATGTCTGGGTCTCCTGTATATTAGGATAAGTACTAAGGGTGCACTGTGTAGTCATGTCTGGGTCCCTATATATTAGGACAAGTACTAAGGGTGCACTGTGTAGTCATGTCTGGTCTCCTATGTATTAGGACAAGTTCTAAGGGTGCACTGTGTAGCCATGTCTTGGGCCCCTTATATATTAGGACAAGTACTAAGGGTGCACTGTGTAGTCATGTCTGGGTTCCCTATATATTAGGACAAGTACTAAGGGTGCACTGTGTAGTCATGTCTGGGTCTCCTGTATATTAGGACAAGGACTAAGGGTGCACTGTGTAGCCATATCTGGTCTCCTATATATTAGGACAAGTACTAAGGGTGCACTGTGTACCCATGTCTGTGTCTCCTATATATTAGGACAAGTACTAAGGGTGCACTGTGTAGCCATATTGGGTCTCCTATATATTAGGACAAGTACCAAGGGTGCACTGTGTACCCATATCTGGTCTCTTATATATTAGGACAAGTACTAAGGGTGCACTGTGTACCCATATCTGGTCTCCTATATATTAGGACAAGTACCAAGGGTGCACTGTGTACCCATATCTGGTCTCCTATATATTAGGAGAAGTACTAAGGGTGCACTGTGTAGTCATGTCTGGTCTCCTGTATATTAGGATAAGTACAAAGGGTGCACTGTGTAGTCATATCTGGGTCCCTATATATTAGGACAAGTACTAAGGGTGCATTGTGTAGCCATGTCTGGGTCCCTATATATTAGGACAAGTACTAAGGGTGCACTGTGTAGCCATGTCTTTGTTCCTCTGCATATTAGGACAAGTACTATGGGTGTACTGTGTAGCCATGTCTTGGTCCCCTGCATATTAGGACCAGTACTAAGGGTGCACTGTGTAGCCGTGTCTGGGTCCCTATATATTAGTATAAGTACTAAGGGTGCACTGTGTAGCCATGTCTGGTCTCCTATATATTAGGACAAGTACTAAGTGTGCACTGTGTAGTCATGTCTTGGTCCCCTGCATATTAGGACAAGTACTAAGGGTGCTCTGTGTAGCCATGTCTTTGTTCCCCTGCATATTAGAACAAGTACTAAGGGTGCACTGTGTAGCCATGTCTGGGTCCCCTATATATTAGGACAAGTACCAAAGGTGCACTGTGTACCCATATCTGGGCTCCTATATATTAGGACAAGTACTAAGGGTGCACTGTGTAGTCATGTCTGGGTTCCTATATATTAGGACAAGTACTAAGGGTGCACTGTGTAGCCATGTCTGGGTCCCTATATATTAGGACAAGTACTAAGGGTGCACTGTGTAGTCATGTCTGGGTCTCCTGTATATTAGGATAAGTACTAAGGGTGCACTGTGTAGTCATGTCTGGGTCCCTATATATTAGGACACGTACTAAGGGTGCACTGTGTAGCCATGTCCGGGTCCCTATATATTAGGACAAGTAATAAGGGTGCACTGTGTAGCCATGTCTGGGTCCCCTATATATTAGGACAAGTACTAAGGGTGTACTGTGTAGCCATGTCTGTTCCCCTATATATTAGGACAAGTACTAAGGGTGCACTGTGTAGTCACGTCTGGGTACCCTGCATATTAGGACAAGTACTAAAGGTGCTGTGTAGTCATGTCTGGGCCCCCTGTATATTAGGACAAGTACTAAGGGTGCACTGTGTAGTCATGTCTTGGTCTCCTGTATATTAGGACAAGTACTAAGGGTGCACTGTGTAGCCATGTCAGGACCCCTATATATTAGGACAAGTACTCAGGGTGCACTGTGTAGTCATGTCTGGGCCCCCTATATATTAGGACAAGTACTAAGGGTGCACTGTGTAGCCATATTGGGTCTCCTATATATTAGGACAAGTACTATGGGTGCACTGTGTAGCCATATCTGGTCTCCTATATATTAGGACAAGTACCAAGGGTGCACAGTGTAGCCATGTCTGGTTTCCTTTATATTAGGACAAGTACTAAGGGTGCACGGTGTAGCCATGTCTTGGTCCCCTGCATATTAGGACAAGTACTAAGGGTGCACTGTGTATCCATATCTGGTCTCCTATATATTAGGACAAGTACTAAGGGTGCACTGTGTACCCATATCCGGTCTCCTATATATTAGGACAAGTACTAAGGGTGCACTGTGTAGCCATACTTTGTTCCCCTGCATATTAGGACAAGTACTAAGGGTGCACTGTGTAGTCATGTCTTGGTCCCCTGCATATTAGGACAAGTACTAAGGGTGCACTGTGTAGCCATACTTTGTTACCCTGCATATTAGGACAAGTACTAAGGGTGCACTGTGTAGCCATGTCTGTGTCTCCTATATATTAGGACAAGTATTAAGGGTGCACTGTGTAGCCATATTGAGTCTCCTATATATTAGGACAAGTACTAATGGTGCACTGTGTAGTCATGTCTGGGTCTCCTGTATATTAGGACAAGTACTAAGGGTGCCCTGTGTAGCCATATCTGGTCCCCTATATATGAGGACAAGTACTAAGGGTGCACTGTGTAGCCATATCTGGTCTCCTATATATTAGGACAAGTACTAAGGGTGCACTGTGTACCCATATCTGGTCTCCTATATATTAGGACAAGTACTAAGGGTGCACTGTGTACCCATATCTGGTCTCCTATATATTAGGACAAGTACTAAACGTGCACTGTGTAGCAATATCTGGGTCCCCTGCATATTAGGACAAGTACTAAGGGTGCACTGTGTAGCCATGTCTTGGTCCCCTGCATATTAGGACAAGTACTAAGGGTGCACTGTGTACCCATATCTGGTCTCCTATATATTAGGACAAGTACTAAGCGTGCACTGTGTAGCAATATCTGGGTCCCCTGCATATTAGGACAAGTACTAAGGGTGCACTGTGTAGCCATATCTTTGTTCCCCTGCATATTAGGAAAAGTACTAAGGGTGCACTGTGTAGTCATGTCTGGCCCCCAATATATTAGGACAAGTACTATGGTTGTACTGTGTAGCCATATCTGGGTCCCCTGCATATTAGGACAAGTACTAAGGGTGCACTGTGTAGCCATATCTTTGTTCCCCTGCATATTAGGACAAGTACTAAGGGTGCACTGTGTAGTCATGTCTGGGTCTCCTGTATATTAGGACAAGTACTAAGGGTGCACTGTGTAGCCATATAGGGTCTCCTATATATTAGGACAAGTACTAAGGGTGCACTGTGTAGTCATGTCTGGGTCTCCTGTATATTAGGACAAGTACAAAGGGTGCACTGTGTAGCCATATCTGGTCTCCTATATATTAGGATAAGTACTAAGGGTGCCCTGTGTAGTCATGTCTGGGTCCCTATATATTAGGATAAGTACTAAGGGTGCACTGTGTAGCCATGTCTAGGTCCCTATATATTAGGATAAGTACTAAGGGTGCACTGTGTAGCCATGTCTTTGTTCCCCTGCATATTAAGACAAGTACTAAGGGTGCACTGTGTAGCCATATCTGGTCTCCTATATATTAGGACAAGTACTAAGGCTGTATTGTGTAGCCATGTCTGGGACTCCTATATATTAGGACAAGTACTAAGGCTGCACTGTGTAGTCATGTCGGGGTCCCTATATATTAGGACAAGTACTAAGGGTGCACTGTGTAGCCATGTCTTGGGCCCCTTATGTATTAGGACAAGTACTAAGGGTGCCCTGTGTAGCCATGTCTGAGTCCCTATATATTAGAACAAGTACTAACTGTGCTCTGTGGAGCCATGTCTGGTTCCCTATATATTAGGACAAGTACTAAGGGAGCCCTGTGTAGCCATATCTGGTCTCCTATATATTAGGATAAGTACTAAGGGTGCCCTGTGTAGTCATGTCTGGGTCCCTATATATTAGGATAAGTACTAAGGGTGCACTGTGTAGCCATGTCTGGGTCCCTATATATTAGGACAAGTACTAAGGGTGCACTGTGTAGCCATGTCTGGGTCCCTATATATTAGGACAAGTACTAAGGGTGCACTGTGTAGCCATGTCTGAGTCCCTATATATTAGACCAAGTACTAAGGGTGCACTGTGTAGTCATATTGGGTCTCCTATATATTAGGACAAGTACTAAGGGTGCCCTGTGTAGCCATGTCTTGGTCCCCTGCATATTAAGACAAGTACTAAGGCTGTACTGTGTAGCCATGTCTGCGCCCTTATGTATTAGGACAAGTACTAAGGGTGCACTGTGTAGCCATATCTGGGTCTCCTATATATTAGGACAAGTACTAAGGGTGCACTGTGTAGCCATATTGGGTCTCCTATATATTAGGACAAGTACTAAGTCTGTACTGTGTACCCATATCTGGTCTCCTATATATTAGGACAAGTACCAAGGGTGCACTGTGTACCCATATCTGGTCTCCTATATATTAGGACAAGTACCAAGTGTGCACTTTGTACCCATATCTTGTCTCCTATATATTAGGAGAAGTACTAAGGGTGCACTGTGTAGTCATGTCTGGACTCCTGTATATTAGGATAAGTACAAAGGGTGCACTGTGTAGTCATGTCTGGGTCCCTATATATTAGGATAAGTACTAAGGGTGCACTGTGTAGCCATGTCTGGGTCCCTATATATTAGGACAAGTACTAAGGGTGCACTGTGTAGCCATGTCTGAGTCCCTATATATTAGACCAAGTACTAAGGGTGCACTGTGTAGTCATATTGGGTCTCCTATATATTAGGACAAGTACTAAGGGTGCACTGTGTAGCCATGTCTGGTCTCCTATATATTAGGACAAGTACTAAGGGTGCCCTGTGTAGCCATGTCTTTGTCCCTTGCATATTAAGACAAGTACTAAGGCTATACTGTGTAGCCATGTCTGCGCCCTTATGTATTAGGACAAGTACTAAGGGTGCACTGTGTAGCCATATCTGAGTCTCCTATATATTAGGACAAGTACTAAGGGTGCACTGTGTAGCCATATTGGGTCTCCTATATATTAGGACAAGTACTAAGTCTGTACTGTGTACCCATATCTGGTCTCCTATATATTAGGACAAGTACCAAGGGTGCACTGTGTACCCATATCTTGTCTCCTATATATTAGGAGAAGTACTAAGGGTGCACTGTGTAGTCATGTCTGGTCTCCTGTATATTAGGATAAGTACAAAGGGTGCACTGTGTAGTCATATCTCGGTCCCTATATATTAGGACAAGTACTAAGGGTGCACTGTGTAGCCATATCTGGTCTCCTATATATTAGGACAAGTACTAAGGCTGTACTGTGTAGCCATGTCTGGGTCCCTATATATTAGGACAAGTACTAAGGGTGCACTGTGTAGTCATGTCGGGGCCCCTATATATTAGGACAAGTACTAAGGGTGCCCTGTGTAGCCATGTATGAGTCCCTATATATTAGAACAAGTACTAACTGTGTTCTGTGGAGCCATGTCTGGTTCCCTATATATTAGGACAAGTACTAAGGGTGCACTGTGTAGCCATGTCAGGTCCCCTATATATTAGGACAAGTACTAAGGGTGCACTGTGTAGCCATGTCTTGGTCCCCTGCATATTAGGACAAGTACTAAGGGTGCACTGTGTAGCCATGTCTGGTCTCCTATATATTAGGACAAGTACTAAGGGTGCACTGTGTAGCCATGTCTTTGTTCCCCTGCATATTAGAACAAGTACTAAGGGTGCACTGTGTAGCCATGTCTGGGTCCCCTATATATTAGGACAAGTACTAAGGGTGCACTGTGTAGCCATATCTTTGTTCCCCTGCATATTAGGACAAGTACTAAGGGTGCACTGTGTAGCCATGTCTGGCCCCCTATATATTAGGACAAGTACTAAGGGTGCACTGTGTAGTCATGTCTGGGTCTCCTGTATATTAGGACAAGTACTAAGGCTGCACTGTGTACCCATATCTGGTCTCCGATATATTAGGACAAGTACTAAGGGTGCACTGTATAGCCATGTCTGGTCTCCTATATATTAGGACAAGTACTAAGGGTGCACTGTGTAGCCATATCTGGTCTCCTATATATTAGGACAAGTACTAAGGGTGCACTGTGTACCCATATCTGGTCTCCTATATATTAGGACAAGTACTAAGGGTGCACTGTATAGCCATATCTGGTCTCCTATATATTAAGATAAGTACTAAGGGTGCACTGTGTAGCCATGTCTGGGTCCCTATATATTAGGATAAGTACTAAGGGTGCACTGTGTAGTCATGTCTGGGTACCTATATATTAGGACAAGTACTAAGGGTGCCCTGTGGAGCCATGTCTGGTCTCCTATATATTAGGACAAGTACTAAGGGTGCACTGTATAGCCATATCTGGTCTCCTATATATTAAGATAAGTACTAAGGGTGCACTGTGTAGCCATGTCTGGGTCCCTATATATTAGGATAAGTACTAAGGGTGCACTGTCTAGCCATGTCTGGCCCCCTATATATTAGGACAAGTACTAAGGGTGCACTGTGTAGTCATGTCTGGGTACCTATATATTAGGACAAGTACTAAGGGTGCCCTGTGGAGCCATGTCTAGTCTCCTATATATTAGGACAAGTACTAAGGGTGCACTGTGTAGCCATGTCTGGGTCTCCTATATATTAGGACAAGTACTAAGGGTGCACTGTGTACCCATATCTGGTCTCCTATATATTAGGTCAAGTACTAAGGGTACACTGTGTACCCATATCTGTTCTCCTATATATTAGGACAAGTACCAAGGGTGCACTGTGTACCCATATCTGGTCTCCTATATATTAGGACAAGTACTAAGGGTGCACTGTGTAGTCATGTCTGGTCTCCTGTATATTAGGATAAGTACAAAGGGTGCACTGTGTAGTCATATCTGGGTCCCTATATATTAGGACAAGTACTAAGGGTGCACTGTGTAGTCATGTCTGGGTCTCCTATATATTAGGACAAGTACTAAGGGTGCACTGTGTAGTCATGTCTGGGTCCCCTATATATTAGGACAAGTACTAAGGGTGCACTGTGTAGCCATGTCTGGGTCCCTATATATTAGGACAAGTACTAAGGGTGCACTTTGTAGCCATGTCTTTGTTCCCCTGCATATTAGGACAAGTACTAAGGGTGCACTGTGTAGCCATGTCTTGGTCCCCTGCATATTAAGACAAGTACTAAGGGTGCCCTGTGTAGCCATGTCTGGTCTCCTATATATTAGGACAAGTACTAAGGCTGTACTGTGTAGTCCTGTCTGGGTCCCCTATATATTAGGACAAGTACTAAGGTGCACTGTGTAGTCATGTTGGGGTCCCTATATATTAGGACAAGTACTAAGGGTGCACTGTGTAGTCATGTTGGGATCCCTATATATTAGGACAAGTACTAAGGGTGCACTGTGTAGCCATGTCTTGGGCCCCTTATGTATTAGGACAAGTACTAAGGGTGCCCTGTGTAGCCATGTCTGAGTCCCTATATATTAGAACAAGTACTAACGGTGCTCTGTGTAGCCATGTCTGGTTCCCTATATATTAGTATAAGTACTAAGGGTGCACTGTGTAGTCATGTCTTGGTCCCCTGCATATTAGGACAAGTACTAAGGGTGCTCTGTGTAGCCATGTCTTTGTTCCCCTGCATATTAGAACAAGTACTAAGGGTGCACTGTGTAGCCATGTCTGGGTCCCCTATATATTAGGACAAGTACCAAAGGTGCACTGTGTACCCATATCTGGTCTCCTATATATTAGGGCAAGTACAAAGGGTGCACTGTGTAGCCATGTCTGGGTTCCTATATATTAGGACAAGTACTAAGGGTGCACTGTGTAGCCATGTCTGGGTCCCTATATATTAGGACAAGTACTAAGGGTGCACTGTGTAGTCATGTCTGGGTCTCCTGTATATTAGGATAAGTACTAAGGGTGCACTGTGTAGTCATGTCTGGGTCCCTATATATTAGGACAAGTACTAAGGGTGCACTGTGTAGCCATGTCCGGGTCCCTATATATTAGAACAAGTAATAAGGGTGCACTGTGTAGTCATGTCTGGGTTTCCTGTATATTAGGATAAGTACTAAGGGTGCACTGTGTAGCCATGTCTGGTCCCCTATATATTAGGACAAGTACTTAGGGTGCACTGTGTAGTCATGTCTGGGCCCCCTATATATTAGGACAAGTACTAACTGTGCCCTGTGGAGCCATATCTGGTCTCCTATATATTAGGACAAGTACTAAGGGTGCACTGTGTAGTCACGTCTGGGTCCCCTGCATATTAGGACAAGTACTAAAGATGCTGTGTAGTCATGTCTGGGCCCCCTGTATATTAGGACAAGTACTAAGGGTGCACTGTGTAGTCATGTCTGGTCCCCTATATATTAGGACAAGTACTCAGGGTGCACTGTGTAGTCATGTCTGGGCCCCCTATATATTAGGACAAGTACTAAGGGTTCACTGTGTAGCCATATTGGGTCTCCTATATATTAGGACAAGTACTATGGGTGCACTGTGTAGCCATATCTGGTCTCCTATATATTAGGACAAGTACCAAGGGTGCACAGTGTAGCCATGTCTGGTCTCCTTTATATTAGGACAAGTACTAAGGGTGCACGGTGTAGCCATGTCTTGGTCCCCTGCATATTAGGACAAGTACTAAGGGTGCACTGTGTATCCATGTGTGGGTCCCCAATATATTAGGACAAGTACTAAGGGTGCCCTGTGTACCCATATCTGGTCTCCTATATATTAGGACAAGTACTAAGGGTGCACTGTGTACCCATATCCGGTCTCCTATATATTAGGACAAGTACTAAGGGTGCACTGTGTAGCCATGCTTTGTTGCCCTACATATTAGGACAAGTACTAAGGGTGCACTGTGTAGTCATGTCTTGGTCCCCTGCATATTAGGACAAGTACTAAGGGTGCACTGTGTAGCCATACTTTGTTAACCTGCATATTAGGAAAAGTACTAAGGGTGCACTGTGTAGTCATGTCTGTGTCTCCTATATATTAGGACAAGTATTAAGGGTGCACTGTGTAGCCATATTGGGTCTCCTATATATTAGGACAAGTACTAATGGTGCACTGCGTAGTCATGTCTGGGTCTCCTGTATATTAGGACAAGTACTAAGGGTGCCCTGTGTAGCCATATTGGGTCCCCTGCATATTAGGACAAGTACTAAGGGTGCACTGTGTAGCCATATCTGGTCCCCTATATATGAGGACAAGTACTAAGGGTGCACTGTGTAGTCATATCTGGTCTCCTATATATTAGGACAAGTACTAAGGGTGCACTGTGTAGCCATGTCTGGTCTCCTATATATTAGGACAAGTACTAAGGGTGCACTGTGTAGCCATATCTGGTCTCCTATATATTAGGACAAGTACTAAGCGTGCACTGTGTAGCAATATCTGGGTCCCCTGCATATTAGGACTAGTACTAAGGGTGCACTGTGTAGCCATATCTTTGTTCCCCTGCATATTAGGAAAAGTACTAAGGGTGCACTGTGTAGTCATGTCTGGCCCCCTATATATTAGGACAAGTACTAAGGGTGCACTGTGTAGCAATATCTGGGTCCCCTGCATATTAGGACAAGTACTAAGGGTGCACTGTGTAGTCATGTCTTTGTTCCCCTGCATATTAGGACAAGTACTAAGGGTGCACTGTGTAGCCATGTCTTGGTCCCCTGCATATTAGGACAAGTACTAAGGGTGCACTGTGTACCCATATCTGGTCTCCTATATATTAGGACAAGTACTAAGCGTGCACTGTGTAGCAATATCTGGGTCCCCTGCATATTAGGACAAGTACTAAGGGTGCACTGTGTAGCCATATCTTTATTCCCCTGCATATTAGGAAAAGTACTAAGGGTGCACTGTGTAGTCATGTCTGGCCCCCTATATATTAGGACAAGTACTAAGGGTGCACTGTGTAGTCATGTCTGGCCCCTTATATATTAGTACAAGTACTAAGCGTGCACTGTGTAGCCATATTTGGGTCCCCTGCATATTAGGACAAGTACTAAGGGTGCACTGTGTAGTCATGTCTGGGTCTCCTGTATATTAGGACAAGTACTAAGGGTGCACTGTGTAGCCATATTGGGTCTCCTATATATTAGGACAAGTACTAAGGGTGCACTGTGTAGTCATGTCTGGGTCTCCAGTATATTAGGACAAGTACTAAGGGTGCCCTGTGTAGCCATATCTGGTCTCCTATATGTTAGGATAAGTACTAAGGGTGCCCTGTGTAGTCATGTCTGGGTCCCTATATATTAGGATAAGTACTAAGGGTGCACTGTGTAGCCATGTCTGGGTCCCTATATATTAGGACAAGTACTAAGGGTGCACTGTGTAGCCATGTCTTTGTTCCCCTGCATATTAGGACAAGTACTATGGGTGTACTGTGTAGCCATGTCTTGGTCCCCTGCATATTAAGACAAGTACTAAGGGTGCACTGTGTAGCCATATCTGGTCTCCTATATATTAGGACAAGTACTAAGGCTGTATTGTGTAGCCATGTCTGGGACTCCTATATATTAGGACAAGTACTAAGGCTGCACTGTGTAGTCATGTCGGGGTCCCTATATATTAGGACAAGTACTATGGGTGCACTGTGTAGCCATGTCTTGGGCCCCTTATGTATTAGGACAAGTACTAAGGGTGCCCTGTGTAGCCATGTCTGAGTCCCTATATATTAGAACAAGTACTAACTGTGCTCTGTGGAGCCATGTCTGGTTCCCTATATATTAGTATAAGTACTAAGGGTGCACTGTGTAGTCATGTCTTGGTCCCCTGCATATTAGGACAAGTAATAAGGGTGCTCTGTGTAGCCATGTCTTTGTTCCCCTGCATATTAGAACAAGTACTAAGGGTGCACTGTGTAGCCATGTCTGGGTCCCCTATATATTAGGACAAGTACCAAAGGTGCACTGTGTACCCATATCTGGTCTCCTATATATTAGGGCAAGTACAAAGGGTGCACTGTGTAGCCATGTCTGGGTTCCTATATATTAGGACAAGTACTAAGGGTGCACTGTGTAGCCATGTCTGGGTCCCTATATATTAGGACAAGTACTAAGGGTGCACTGTGTAGTCATGTCTGGGTCTCCTGTATATTAGGATAAGTACTAAGGGTGCACTGTGTAGTCATGTCTGGGTCCCTATATATTAGGACAAGTACTAAGGGTGCACTGTGTAGCCATGTCCGGGTCCCTATATATTAGGACAAGTAATAAGGGTGCACTGTGTAGTCATGTCTGGGTCTCCTGTATATTAGGATAAGTACTAAGGGTGCACTGTGTAGCCATGTCTGGTCCCCTATATATTAGGACAAGTACTTAGGGTGCACTGTGTAGTCATGTCTGGGCCCCCTATATATTAGGACAAGTACTAACTGTGCCCTGTGGAGCCATATCTGGTCTCCTATATATTAGGACAAGTACTAAGGGTGCACTGTGTAGTCACGTCTGGGTCCCCTGCATATTAGGACAAGTACTAAAGATGCTGTGTAGTCATGTCTGGGCCCCCTGTATATTAGGACAAGTACTAAGGGTGCACTGTGTAGTCATGTCTGGTCCCCTATATATTAGGACAAGTACTCAGGGTGCACTGCGTAGTCATGTCTGGGCCCCCTATATATTAGGACAAGTACTAAGGGTTCACTGTGTAGCCATATTGGGTCTCCTATATATTAGGACAAGTACTATGGGTGCACTGTGTAGCCATATCTGGTCTCCTATATATTAGGACAAGTACCAAGGGTGCACAGTGTAGCCATGTCTGGTCTCCTTTATATTAGGACAAGTACTAAGGGTGCACGGTGTAGCCATGTCTTGGTCCCCTGCATATTAGGACAAGTACTAAGGGTGCACTGTGTATCCATGTGTGGGTCCCCTATATATTAGGACAAGTACTAAGGGTGCCCTGTGTACCCATATCTGGTCTCCTATATATTAGGACAAGTACTAAGGGTGCACTGTGTACCCATATCCGGTCTCCTATATATTAGGACAAGTACTAAGGGTGCACTGTGTAGCCATACTTTGTTCCCCTACATATTAGGACAAGTACTAAGGGTGCACTGTGTAGTCATGTCTTGGTCCCCTGCATATTAGGACAAGTACTAAGGGTGCACTGTGTAGCCATACTTTGTTAACCTGCATATTAGGAAAAGTACTAAGGGTGCACTGTGTAGTCATGTCTGTGTCTCCTATATATTAGGACAAGTATTAAGGGTGCACTGTGTAGCCATATTGGGTCTCCTATATATTAGGACAAGTACTAATGGTGCACTGCGTAGTCATGTCTGGGTCTCCTGTATGTTAGGACAAGTACTAAGGGTGCCCTGTGTAGCCATATTGGGTCCCCTGCATATTAGGACAAGTACTAAGGGTGCACTGTGTAGCCATGTCTGGTCCCCTATATATTAGGACAAGTACTAAGGGTGCACTGTGTAGCCATATCTGGTCTCCTATATATTAGGACAAGTACTAAGCGTGCACTGTGTAGCAATATCTGGGTCCCCTGCATATTAGGACTAGTACTAAGAATGCACTGTGTAGCCATATCTTTGTTCCCCTGCATATTAGGAAAAGTACTAAGGGTGCACTGTGTAGTCATGTCTGGCCCCCTATATATTAGGACAAGTACTAAGGGTGCACTGTGTAGCAATATCTGGGTCCCCTGCATATTAGGACAAGTACTAAGGGTGCACTGTGTAGCCATATCTTTGTTCCCCTGCATATTAGGACAAGTACTAAGGGTGCACTGTGTAGCCATGTCTTGGTCCCCTGCATATTAGGACAAGTACTAAGGGTGCACTGTGTAGCCATATCTGGTCTCCTATATATTAGGACAAGTACTAAGCGTGCACTGTGTAGCAATATCTGGGTCCCCTGCATATTAGGACTAGTACTAAGGGTGCACTGTGTAGCCATATCTTTATTCCCCTGCATATTAGGAAAAGTACTAAGGGTGCACTGTGTAGTCATGTCTGGCCCCCTATATATTAGGACAAGTACTAAGGGTGCACTGTGTAGTCATGTCTGGCCCCTTATATATTAGTACAAGTACTAAGCGTGCACTGTGTAGCCATATCTGGGTCCCCTGCATATTAGGACAAGTACTAAGGGTGCACTGTGTAGTCATGTCTGGGTCTCCTGTATATTAGGACAAGTACTAAGGGTGCACTGTGTAGCCATATTGGGTCTCCTATATATTAGGACAAGTACTAAGGGTGCACTGTGTAGTCATGTCTGGGTCTCCAGTATATTAGGACAAGTACTAAGGGTGCCCTGTGTAGCCATATCTGGTCTCCTATATGTTAGGATAAGTACTAAGGGTGCCCTGTGTAGTCATGTCTGGGTCCCTATATATTAGGATAAGTACTAAGGGTGCACTGTGTAGCCATGTCTTTGTTCCCCTGCATATTAGGACAAGTACTATGGGTGTACTGTGTAGCCATGTCTTGGTCCCCTGCATATTAAGACAAGTACTTAGGGTGCACTGTGTAGCCATATCTGGTCTCCTATATATTAGGACAAGTACTAAGGCTGTATTGTGTAGCCATGTCTGGGACTCCTATATATTAGGACAAGTACTAAGGCTGCACTGTGTAGTCATGTCGGGGTCCCTATATATTAGGACAAGTACTATGGGTGCACTGTGTAGCCATGTCTTGGGCCCCTTATGTATTAGGACAAGTACTAAGGGTGCCCTGTGTAGCCATGTCTGGTTCCCTATATATTAGGACAAGTACTAAGGGAGCACTGTGTAGCCATATCTGGTCTCCTATATATTAGGATAAGTACTAAGGGTGCACTGTGTAGCCATATTGGGTCTCCTATATATTAGGACAAGTACTAAGTCTGTACTGTGTACCCATATCTGGTCTCCTATATATTAGGACAAGTACCAAGGGTGCACTGCGTACCCATATCTGGTCTCCTATATATTAGGACAAGTACCAACGGTGCACTGTGTACCCATATCTTGTCTCCTATATATTAGGAGAAGTACTAAGGGTGCACTGTGTAGTCATGTCTGGTCTCCTATATATTAGGACAAGTACCAAGGGTGCACTGTGTACCCATATCTTGTCTCCTATATATTAGGACAAGTACTAAGGGTGCACTGTGTAGTCATGTCTGGTCTCCTGTATATCAGGATAAGCACAAAGGGTGCACTGTGTAGTCATATCTCGGTCCCTATATATTAGGACAAGTACTAAGGGTGCACTGTGTAGCCATGTCTGGGTCCCTATATATTAGGACAAGTACTATGGGTGCACTGTGTAGTCATGTCTGGGTCCCTATATATTAGGACAAGTACTAAGGGTGCACTGTGTAGTCATGTCTGGGTCCCTATATATTAGGACAAGTACTAAGGGTGCACTGTGTAGTCATGTCTGGGTCCCTATATATTAGGACAAGTACTATGGTTGTACTGTGTAGCCATGTCTTGGTCCCCTGCATATTAAGACAAGTACTAAGGGTGCACTGTGTAGCCATATCTGGTCTTCTATATATTAGGACAAGTACTAAGGCTGTACTGTGTAGCCATGTCTGGGTCCCCTATATATTAGGACAAGTACTAAGGCTGCACTGTGTAGTCATGTCTGGGTTCCTATATATTAGGACAAGTACTAAGGGTGCACTGTGTAGTCATGTCGGGGTCCCTATATATTAGGACAAGTACTAAGGGTGCCCTGTGTAGCCATGTCTGAGTCCCTATATATTAGAACAAGTACTAACTGTGCTCTGTGGAGCCATTTCTGGTTCCCTATATATTAGGACAAGTACTAAGGGTGCACTGTGTAGCCATGTCTGGTCCGCTATATATTAGGACAAGTACTAAGGGTGCACTGTGTAGCCATGTCTTGGTCCCCTGCATATTAGGACAAGCACTAAGGGTGCACTGTGTAGCCATGTCTGGGTCTCCTATATACTACGACAAGTACTAAGGGTGCACTGTGTAGTCATGTCTGGGTCCCTATATATTAGGACAAGTACTAAGGGTGCACTGTGTAGTCATGTCTGGGTCCCTATATATTAGGACAAGTACTATGGTTGTACTGTGTAGCCATGTCTTGGGCCCCCGCATATTAAGACAAGTACTAAGGGTGCACTGTGTAGCCATATCTGGTCTTCTATATATTAGGACAAGTACTAAGGCTGTACTGTGTAGCCATGTCTGGGTCCCCTATATATTAGGACAAGTACTAAGGCTGCACTGTGTAGTCATGTCTGGGTTCCTATATATTAGGACAAGTACTAAGGGTGCACTGTGTAGTCATGTCGGGGTCCCTATATATTAGGACAAGTACTAAGGGTGCCCTGTGTAGCCATGTCTGAGTCCCTATATATTAGAACAAGTACTAACTGTGCTCTGTGGAGCCATTTCTGGTTCCCTATATATTAGGACAAGTACTAAGGGTGCACTGTGTAGCCATGTCTGGTCCGCTATATATTAGGACAAGTACTAAGGGTGCACTGTGTAGCCATGTCTTGGTCCCCTGCATATTAGGACAAGTACTAAGGGTGCACTGTGTAGCCATGTCTGGTCTCCTATATATTAGGACAAGTACTAAGGGTGCACTGTGTAGCCATGTCTTTGCTCCCCTGCATATTAGAACAAGTACTAAGGGTGCACTGTGTAGCCATGTCTGGGTCCCCTATATATTAGGACAAGTACTAAGGGTGCACTGTGTACCCATATCTGGTCTCCTATATATTAGGACAAGTACCAAGGGTGCACTGTGTACCCATATCTGGTGTCCTATATACTAGGACAAGTACTAAGGGTGCACTGTGTAGTCATGTCTGGGTCCCTATATATTAGGACAAGTACTAAGGGTGCACTGTGTAGCCATATCTGGTCCCCTATATATGAGGACAAGTACTAAGGGTGCACTGTGTAGCCATATCTGGTCTCCTATATATTAGGACAAGTACTAAGGGTGCACTGTGTAGCCATGTCTGGTCTCCTATATATTAGGACAAGTACTAAGGGTGCACTGTGTACCCATATCTGGTCTCCTATATATTAGGACAAGTACTAAGCGTGCACTGTGTAGCAATATCTGGGTCACCTGCATATTAGGACAAGTACTAAGGGTGCACTGTGTAGCCATGTCTGAGTCCCTATATATTAGAACAAGTACTAACTGTGCTCTGTGGAGCCATGTCTGGTTCCCTATATATTAGGACAAGTACTAAGGGAGCACTGTGTAGCCATATCTGGTCTCCTATATATTAGGATAAGTACTAAGGGTGCACTGTGTAGCCATATTGGGTCTCCTATATATTAGGACAAGTACTAAGTCTGTACTGTGTACCCATATCTGGTCTCCTATATATTAGGACAAGTACCAAGGGTGCACTGTGTACCCATATCTGGTCTCCTATATATTAGGACAAGTACCAACGGTGCACTGTGTACCCATATCTTGTCTCCTATATATTAGGAGAAGTACTAAGGGTGCACTGTGTAGTCATGTCTGGTCTCCTATATATTAGGACAAGTACCAAGGGTGCACTGTGTACCCATATCTTGTCTCCTATATATTAGGACAAGTACTAAGGGTGCACTGTGTAGTCATGTCTGGTCTCCTGTATATCAGGATAAGCACAAAGGGTGCACTGTGTAGTCATATCTCGGTCCCTATATATTAGGACAAGTACTAAGGGTGCACTGTGTAGCCATGTCTGGTCCCCTATATATTAGGACAAGTACTAAGGGTGCACTGTGTAGCCATATTGGGTCTCCAATATATTAGGACAAGTACTAAGGGTGCACTGTATAGCCATGTCTGGGTCCCTATATATTAGGACAAGTACTATGGGTGCACTGTGTAGTCATGTCTGGGTCCCTATATATTAGGACAAGTACTAAGGGTGCACTGTGTAGCCATGTCTGGGTCCCTATATATTAGGACAAGTACTATGGGTGCACTGTGTAGTCATGTCTGGGTCCCTATATATTAGGACAAGTACTAAGGGTGCACTGTGTAGTCATGTCTGGGTCCCTATATATTAGGACAAGTACTAAGGGTGCACTGTGTAGTCATGTCTGGGTCCCTATATATTAGGACAAGTACTATGGTTGTACTGTGTAGCCATGTCTTGGTCCCCTGCATATTAAGACAAGTACTAAGGGTGCACTGTGTAGCCATATCTGGTCTTCTATATATTAGGACAAGTACTAAGGCTGTACTGTGTAGCCATGTCTGGGTCCCCTATATATTAGGACAAGTACTAAGGCTGCACTGTGTAGTCATGTCTGGGTTCCTATATATTAGGACAAGTACTAAGGGTGCACTGTGTAGTCATGTCGGGGTCCCTATATATTAGGACAAGTACTAAGGGTGCCCTGTGTAGCCATGTCTGAGTCCCTATATATTAGAACAAGTACTAACTGTGCTCTGTGGAGCCATTTCTGGTTCCCTATATATTAGGACAAGTACTAAGGGTGCACTGTGTAGCCATGTCTGGTCCGCTATATATTAGGACAAGTACTAAGGGTGCACTGTGTAGCCATGTCTTGGTCCCCTGCATATTAGGACAAGTACTAAGGGTGCACTGTGTAGCCATGTCTGGGTCTCCTATATACTACGACAAGTACTAAGGGTGCACTGTGTAGTCATGTCTGGGTCCCTATATATTAGGACAAGTACTAAGGGTGCACTGTGTAGTCATGTCTGGGTCCCTATATATTAGGACAAGTACTATGGTTGTACTGTGTAGCCATGTCTTGGTCCCCTGCATATTAAGACAAGTACTAAGGGTGCACTGTGTAGCCATATCTGGTCTTCTATATATTAGGACAAGTACTAAGGCTGTACTGTGTAGCCATGTCTGGGTCCCCTATATATTAGGACAAGTACTAAGGCTGCACTGTGTAGTCATCTCTGGGTTCCTATATATTAGGACAAGTACTAAGGGTGCACTGTGTAGTCATGTCGGGGTCCCTATATATTAGGACAAGTACTAAGGGTGCCCTGTGTAGCCATGTCTGAGTCCCTATATATTAGAACAAGTACTAACTGTGCTCTGTGGAGCCATTTCTGGTTCCCTATATATTAGGACAAGTACTAAGGGTGCACTGTGTAGCCATGTCTGGTCCGCTATATATTAGGACAAGTACTAAGGGTGCACTGTGTAGCCATGTCTTGGTCCCCTGCATATTAGGACAAGTACTAAGGGTGCACTGTGTAGCCATGTCTGGTCTCCTATATATTAGGACAAGTACTAAGGGTGCACTGTGTAGCCATGTCTTTGCTCCCCTGCATATTAGAACAAGTACTAAGGGTGCACTGTGTAGCCATGTCTGGGTCCCCTATATATTAGGACAAGTACTAAGGGTGCACTGTGTACCCATATCTGGTCTCCTATATATTAGGACAAGTACCAAGGGTGCACTGTGTACCCATATCTGGTGTCCTATATACTAGGACAAGTACTAAGGGTGCACTGTGTAGTCATGTCTGGGTCCCTATATATTAGGACAAGTACTAAGGGTGCACTGTGTAGCCATATCTGGTCCCCTATATATGAGGACAAGTACTAAGGGTGCACTGTGTAGCCATATCTGGTCTCCTATATATTAGGACAAGTACTAAGGGTGCACTGTGTAGCCATGTCTGGTCTCCTATATATTAGGACAAGTACTAAGGGTGCACTGTGTACCCATATCTGGTCTCCTATATATTAGGACAAGTACTAAGCGTGCACTGTGTAGCAATATCTGGGTCACCTGCATATTAGGACAAGTACTAAGGGTGCACGGTGTAGCCATGTCTTGGTCCCCTGCATATTAGGACAAGTACTAAGGGTGCACTGTGTACCCATATCTGGTCTCCTATATATTAGCACAAGTACTAAGCGTGCACTGTGTAGCAATATCTGGGTCCCCTGCATATTAGGACAAGTACTAAGGGTGCACTGTGTAGCCATATCTTTGTTCCCCTGCATATTAGGAAAAGTACTAAGGGTGCACTGTGTAGTCATGTCTGGGTCCCTATATTTTAGGACAAGTACTAAGCGTGCACTGTGTAGCAATATCTGGGTCCCCTGCATATTAGGACTAGTACTAAGGGTGCACTGTGTAGCCATATCTTTGTTCCCCTGCATATTAGGAAAAGTACTAAGGGTGCACTGTGTAGTCATGTCTGGCCCCCTATATATTAGGACAAGTACTAAGGGTGCACTGTGTAGTCATGTCTGGCCCCCTATATATTAGTACAAGTACTAAGCGTGCACTGTGTAGCCATATCTGGGTCCCGTGCATATTAGGACAAGTACTAAGGGTGCACTGTGTAGCCACATTGGGTCTCCTATATATTAGGACAAGTACTAAGGGTGCACTGTGTAGCCATATTGGGTCTCCTATATATTAGGACAAGTACTAAGGGTGCACTGTGTAGTCATGTCTGGGTCTCCTGTATATTAGGACAAGTACTAAGGGTGCACTGTGTAGCCATATCTGGTCCCCTATATATGAGGACAAGTACTAAGGGTGCACTGTGTAGCCATATCTGGTCTCCTATATATTAGGACAAGTACTAAGGGTGCACTGTGTAGCCATATCTGGTCTTCTATATATTAGGACAAGTACTAAGGCTGTACTGTGTAGCCATGTCTGGGTCTCCTATATACTACGACAAGTACTAAGGGTGCACTGTGTAGTCATGTCTGGGTCCCTATATATTAGGACAAGTACTAAGGGTGCACTGTGTAGTCATGTCTGGGTCCCTATATATTAGGACAAGTACTATGGTTGTACTGTGTAGCCATGTCTTGGTCCCCTATATATTAAGACAAGTACTAAGGGTGCACTGTGTAGCCATATCTGGTCTTCTATATATTAGGACAAGTACTAAGGCTGTACTGTGTAGCCATGTCTGGGTCCCCTATATATTAGGACAAGTACTAAGGCTGCACTGTGTAGTCATGTCTGGGTCCCTATATATTAGGACAAGTACTAAGGGTGCACTGTGTAGTCATGTCGGGGTCCCTATATATTAGGACAAGTACTAAGGGTGCCCTGTGTAGCCATGTCTGAGTCCCTATATATTAGAACAAGTACTAACTGTGCTCTGTGGAGCCATTTCTGGTTCCCTATATATTAGGACAAGTACTAAGGGTGCACTGTGTAGCCATGTCTTGGTCCCCTGCATATTAGGACAAGTACTAAGGGTGCACTGTGTAGCCATGTCTGGTCTCCTATATATTAGGACAAGTACTAAGGGTGCACTGTGTAGCCATGTCTTTGCTCCCCTGCATATTAGAACAAGTACTAAGGGTGCACTGTGTAGCCATGTCTGGGTCCCCTATATATTAGGACAAGTACTAAGGGTGCACTGTGTACCCATATCTGGTCTCCTATATATTAGGACAAGTACCAAGGGTGCACTGTGTACCCATATCTGGTGTCCTATATATTAGGACAAGTACTAAGGGTGCACTGTGTAGTCATGTCTGGGTCCCTATATATTAGGACAAGTACTAAGGGTGCACAGTGTAGCCATATCTGGTCCCCTATATATGAGGACAAGTACTAAGGGTGCACTGTGTAGCCATATCTGGTCTCCTATATATTAGGACAAGTACTAAGGGTGCACTGTGTAGCCATGTCTGGTCTCCTATATATTAGGACAAGTACTAAGGGTGCACTGTGTACCCATATCTGGTCTCCTATATATTAGGACAAGTACTAAGCGTGCACTGTGTAGCAATATCTGGGTCACCTGCATATTAGGACAAGTACTAAGGGTGCACGGTGTAGCCATGTCTTGGTCCCCTGCATATTAGGACAAGTACTAAGGGTGCACTGTGTACCCATATCTGGTCTCCTATATATTAGCACAAGTACTAAGCGTGCACTGTGTAGCAATATCTGGGTCCCCTGCATATTAGGACAAGTACTAAGGGTGCACTGTGTAGCCATATCTTTGTTCCCCTGCATATTAGGAAAAGTACTAAGGGTGCACTGTGTAGTCATGTCTGGGTCCCTATATTTTAGGACAAGTACTAAGCGTGCACTGTGTAGCAATATCTGGGTCCCCTGCATATTAGGACTAGTACTAAGGGTGCACTGTGTAGCCATATCTTTGTTCCCCTGCATATTAGGAAAAGTACTAAGGGTGCACTCTGTAGTCATGTCTGGCCCCCTATATATTAGGACAAGTACTAAGGGTGCACTGTGTAGTCATGTCTGGCCCCCTATATATTAGTACAAGTACTAAGCGTGCACTGTGTAGCCATATCTGGGTCCCGTGCATATTAGGACAAGTACTAAGGGTGCACTGTGTAGCCACATTGGGTCTCCTATATATTAGGACAAGTACTAAGGGTGCACTGTGTAGCCATATTGGGTCTCCTATATATTAGGACAAGTACTAAGGGTGCACTGTGTAGTCATGTCTGGGTCTCCTGTATATTAGGACAAGTACTAAGGGTGCACTGTGTAGCCATATCTGGTCCCCTATATATGAGGACAAGTACTAAGGGTGCACTGTGTAGCCATATCTGGTCTCCTATATATTAGGACAAGTACTAAGGGTGCACTGTGTAGCCATATCTGGTCTTCTATATATTAGGACAAGTACTAAGGCTGTACTGTGTAGCCATGTCTGGGTCTCCTATATACTACGACAAGTACTAAGGGTGCACTGTGTAGTCATGTCTGGGTCCCTATATATTAGGACAAGTACTAAGGGTGCACTGTGTAGTCATGTCTGGGTCCCTATATATTAGGACAAGTACTATGGTTGTACTGTGTAGCCATGTCTTGGTCCCCTATATATTAAGACAAGTACTAAGGGTGCACTGTGTAGCCATATCTGGTCTTCTATATATTAGGACAAGTACTAAGGCTGTACTGTGTAGCCATGTCTGGGTCCCCTATATATTAGGACAAGTACTAAGGCTGCACTGTGTAGTCATGTCTGGGTCCCTATATATTAGGACAAGTACTAAGGGTGCACTGTGTAGTCATGTCGGGGTCCCTATATATTAGGACAAGTACTAAGGGTGCCCTGTGTAGCCATGTCTGAGTCCCTATATATTAGAACAAGTACTAACTGTGCTCTGTGGAGCCATTTCTGGTTCCCTATATATTAGGACAAGTACTAAGGGTGCACTGTGTAGCCATGTCTGGTCCGCTATATATTAGGACAAGTACTAAGGGTGCACTGTGTAGCCATGTCTTGGTCCCCTGCATATTAGGACAAGTACTAAGGGTGCACTGTGTAGCCATGTCTGGTCTCCTATATATTAGGACAAGTACTAAGGGTGCACTGTGTAGCCATGTCTTTGCTCCCCTGCATATTAGAACAAGTACTAAGGGTGCACTGTGTAGCCATGTCTGGGTCCCCTATATATTAGGACAAGTACTAAGGGTGCACTGTGTACCCATATCTGGTCTCCTATATATTAGGACAAGTACCAAGGGTGCACTGTGTACCCATATCTGGTGTCCTATATATTAGGACAAGTACTAAGGGTGCACTGTGTAGTCATGTCTGGGTCCCTATATATTAGGACAAGTACTAAGGGTGCACAGTGTAGCCATATCTGGTCCCCTATATATGAGGACAAGTACTAAGGGTGCACTGTGTAGCCATATCTGGTCTCCTATATATTAGGACAAGTACTAAGGGTGCACTGTGTAGCCATGTCTGGTCTCCTATATATTAGGACAAGTACTAAGGGTGCACTGTGTACCCATATCTGGTCTCCTATATATTAGGACAAGTACTAAGCGTGCACTGTGTAGCAATATCTGGGTCACCTGCATATTAGGACAAGTACTAAGGGTGCACTGTGTAGCCATGTCTGGGTCCCCTGCATATTAGGTCAAGTACTAAGGGTGCACTGTGTAGCCATGTCTGGTCTCCTATATATTAGGACAAGTACTAAGGGTGCACTGTGTACCCATATCTGGTCTCCTATATATTAGCACAAGTACTAAGCGTGCACTGTGTAGCAATATCTGGGTCCCCTGCATATTAGGACAAGTACTAAGGGTGCACTGTGTAGCCATATCTTTGTTCCCCTGCATATTAAGAAAAGTACTAAGGGTGCACTGTGTAGTCATGTCTGGGTCCCTATATTTTAGTACAAGTACTAAGCGTGCACTGTGTAGCAATATCTGGGTCCCCTGCATATTAGGACTAGTACTAAGGGTGCACTGTGTAGCCATATCTTTGTTCCCCTGCATATTAGGAAAAGTACTAAGGGTGCACTGTGTAGTCATGTCTGGCCCCCTTTATATTAGGACAAGTACTAAGGGTGCACTGTGTAGCAATATCTGGGTCCCCTGCATATTAGGACAAGTACTAAGGGTGCACTGTGTAGCCATATCTTTGTTCCCCTGCATATTAGGAAAAGTACTAAGGGTGCACTGTGTAGTCATGTCTGGCCCCCTATATATTAGGACAAGTACTAAGGGTGCACTGTGTAGTCATGTCTGGCCCCCTATATATTAGTACAAGTACTAAGCGTGCACTGTGTAGCCATATCTGGGTCCCCTGCATATTAGGACAAGTACTAAGGGTGCACTGTGTAGTCATGTCTGGGTCTCCTGTATATTAGGACAAGTACTAAGGGTGCACTGTGTAGCCATATTGGGTCTCCTATATATTAGGACAAGTACTAAGGGTGCACTGTGTAGTCATGTCTGGGTCTCCTGTATATTAGGACAAGTACTAAGGGTGCACTGTGTAGCCATATCTGGTCCCCTATATATGAGGACAAGTACTAAGGGTGCACTGTGTAGCCATATCTGGTCTCCTATATATTAGGACAAGTACTAAGGGTGCACTGTGTAGCCATGTCTGGTCTCCTATATATTAGGACAAGTACTAAGGGTGCACTGTGTAGCCATATCTGGTCTCCTATATATTAGGACAAGTACTAAGCGTGCACTGTGTAGCAATATCTGGGTCCCCTGCATATTAGGACTAGTACTAAGGGTGCACTGTGTAGCCATATCTTTGTTCCCCTGCATATTAGGAAAAGTACTAAGGGTGCACTGTGTAGTCATGTCTGGCCCCCTATATATTAGGACAAGTACTAAGGGTGCACTGTGTAGCAATATCTGGGTCCCCTGCATATTAGGACAAGTACTAAGGGTGCACTGTGTAGCCATATCTTTGTTCCCCTGCATATTAGGACAAGTACTAAGGGTGCACTGTGTAGCCATGTCTTGGTCCCCTGCATATTAGGACAAGTACTAAGGGTGCACTGTGTACCCATATCTGGTCTCCTATATATTAGGACAAGTACTAAGCGTGCACTGTGTAGCAATATCTGGGTCCCCTGCATATTAGGACAAGTACTAAGGGTGCACTGTGTAGCCATATCTTTGTTCCCCTGCATATTAGGAAAAGTACTAAGGGTGCACTGTGTAGTCATGTCTGGCCCCCTATATATTAGGACAAGTACTAAGGGTGCACTGTGTAGTCATGTCTGGCCCCTTATATATTAGTACAAGTACTAAGCGTGCACTGTGTAGCCATATCTGGGTCCCCTGCATATTAGGACAAGTACTAAGGGTGCACTGTGTAGTCATGTCTGGGTCTCCTGTATATTAGGACAAGTACTAAGGGTGCACTGTGTAGCCATATTGGGTCTCCTATATATTAGGACAAGTACTAAGGGTGCACTGTGTAGTCATGTCTGGGTCTCCTGTATATTAGGACAAGTACTAAGGGTGCCCTGTGTAGCCATATCTGGTCTCCTATATAATAGGATAAGTACTAAGGGTGCCCTGTGCAGTCATGTCTGGGTCCCTATATATTAGGATAAGTACTAAGGGTGCACTGTGCAGCCATGTCTGGGTCCCTATATATTAGGACAAGTACTAAGGGTGCACTGTGTAGCCATGTCTTTGTTCCCCTGCATATTAGGACAAGTACTATGGGTGTACTGTGTAGCCATGTCTTGGTCCCCTGCATATTAAGACAAGTACTAAGGGTGCACTGTGTAGCCATATCTGGTCTCCTATATATTAGGACAAGTACTAAGGCTGTATTGTGTAGCCATGTCTGGGACTCCTATATATTAGGACAAGTACTAAGGCTGCACTGTGTAGTCATGTCGGGGTCCCTATATATTAGGACAAGTACTGTGGGTGCACTGTGTAGCCATGTCTTGGGCCCCTGCATATTAGGACAAGTACTAAGGCTGTACTGTGTAGCCATGTCTGCGCCCTTATGTATTAGGACAAGTACTAAGGGTGCACTGTGTAGCCATATCTGGGTCTCCTATATATTAGGACAAGTACTAAGAGTGCACTGTGTAGCCATATTGGGTCTCCTATATATTAGGACAAGCACTAAGTCTGTACTGTGTACCCATATCTGGTCTCCTATATATTAGGACAAGTACCAAGGGTGCACTGTGTACCCATATCTGGTCTCCTATATATTAGGACAAGTACCAAGGGTGCACTGTGTACCCATATCTGGTCTCCTATATATTAGGACAAGTACCAAGGGTGCACTGTGTACCCATATCTTGTCTCCTATATATTAGGAGAAGTACTAAGGGTGCACTGTGTAGCCATATCTGGTCTCCTATATATTAGGATAAGTACTAAGGGTGCCCTGTGTAGTCATGTCTGGGTCCCTATATATTAGGATAAGTACTAAGGGTGCACTGTGTAGCCATGTCTGGGTCCCTATATATTAGGACAAGTACTAAGGGTGCACTGTGTAGCCATGTCTTTGTTCCCCTGCATATTAGGACAAGTACTATGGGTGTACTGTGTAGCCATGTCTTGGTCCCCTGCATATTAAGACAAGTACTAAGGGTGCACTGTGTAGCCATATCTGGTCTCCTATATATTAGGACAAGTACTAAGGCTGTATTGTGTAGCCATGTCTGGGACTCCTATATATTAGGACAAGTACTAAGGCTGCACTGTGTAGTCATGTCGGGGTCCCTATATATTAGGACAAGTACTATGGGTGCACTGTGTAGCCATGTCTTGGGCCCCTTATGTATTAGGACAAGTACTTAGGGTGCCCTGTGTAGCCATGTCTGAGTCCCTATATATTAGAACAAGTACTAACTGTGCTCTGTGGAGCCATGTCTGGTTCCCTATATATTAGGACAAGTACTAAGGGAGCACTGTGTAGCCATATCTGGTCTCCTATATATTAGGATAAGTACTAAGGGTGCCCTGTGTAGTCATGTCTGGGTCCCTATATATTAGGACAAGTACTAAGGGTGCACTGCGTAGCCATGTCTGAGTCCCTATATATTAGACCAAGTACTAAGGGTGCACTGTGTAGTCATATTGGGTCTCCTATATATTAGGTCAAGTACTAAGGGTGCCCTGTGTAGCCATGTCTTGGTCCCCTGCATATTAAGACAAGTACTAAGGCTGTACTGTGTAGCCATGTCTGCGCCCTTATGTATTAGGACAAGTACTAAGGGTGCACTGTGTAGCCATATCTGGGTCTCCTATATATTAGGACAAGTACTAAGGGTGCACTGTGTAGCCATATTGGGTCTCCTATATATTAGGACAAGTACTAAGTCTGTACTGTGTACCCATATCTGGTCTCCTATATATTAGGACAAGTACCAAGGGTGCACTGTGTACCCATATCTTGTCTCCTATATATTACGAAAAGGACTAAGGGTGCACTGTGTAGTCATGTCTGGACTCCTGTATATTAGGATAAGTACAAAGGGTGCACTGTGTAGTCATGTCTGGGTCCCTATATATTAGGATAAGTACTAAGGGTGCACTGTGTAGCCATGTCTGAGTCCCTATATATTAGACCAAGTAATAAGGGTGCACTGTGTAGTCATATTGGGTCTCCTATATATTAGGACAAGTACTAAGGGTGCACTGTGTAGCCATGTCTGGTCTCCTATATATTAGGACAAGTACTAAGGGTGCACTGTGTAGCCATGTCTTGGTCCCTTGCATATTAAGACAAGTACTAAGGCTATACTGTGTAGCCATGTCTGCGCCCTTATGTATTAGGACAAGTACTAAGGGTGCACTGTGTAGCCATATCTGGGTCTCCTATATATTAGGACAAGTACTAAGGGTGCACTGTGTAGCCATATTCGGTCTCCTATATATTAGGACAAATACTAAGTCTGTACTGTGTACCCATATCTGGTCTCCTATATATTAGGACAAGTACCAAGGGTGCACTGTGTACCCATATCTGGTCTCCTATATATTAGGACAAGTACCAAGGGTGCACTGTGTACCCATATCTGGTCTCCTATATATCAGGACAAGTACCAAGGGTGCACTGTGTACCCATATCTTGTCTCCTATATATTAGGAGAAGTACTAAGGGTGCACTGTGTAGTCATGTCTGGTCTCCTATATATTAGGACAAGTACCAAGGGTGCACTGTGTACCCATATCTTGTCTCCTATATATTAGGAGAAGTACTAAGGGTGCACTGTGTAGTCATGTCTGGTCTCCTGTATATTAGGATAAGTACAAAGGGTGCACTGTGTAGTCATATCTCGGTCCCTATATATTAGGACAAGTACTAAGGGTGCACTGTGTAGTCATATCTCGGTCCCTATATATTAGGACAAGTACTATGGGTGTACTGTGCAGCCATGTCTTGGTCCCCTGCATATTAAGACAAGTACTAAGGGTACACTGTGTAGCCATATCTGGTCTCCTATATATTAGGACAAGTACTAAGGCTGTACTGTGTAGCCATGTCTGGGTCCCTATATATTAGGACAAGTACTAAGGGTGCACTGTGTAGTCATGTCTGGGTCCCTATATATTAGGACAAGTACTAAGGGTGCACTGTGTAGTCATGTCGGGGTCCCTATATATTAGGACAAGTACTAAGGGTGCCCTGTGTAGCCATGTCTGAGTCCCTATATATTAGAACAAGTACTAACTGTGCTCTGTGGAGCCATGTCTGGTTCCCTATATATTAGGACAAGTACTAAGGGTGCACTGTGTAGCCATGTCTGGTCCCCTATATATTAGGACAAGTACTAAGGGTGCACTGTGTAGCCATGTCTTGGTCCCCTGCATATTAGGACAAGTACTAAGGGTGCACTGTGTAGCCATGTCTGGTCTCCTATATATTAGGACAAGTACTAAGGGTGCACTGTGTAGCCATGTCTTTGTTCCCCTGCATATTAGAACAAGTACTAAGGGTGCACTGTGTAGCCATGTCTTTGTTCCCCTGCATATTAGGACAAGTACTAAGGGTGCACTGTGTAGCCATGTCTGGCCCCCTATATATTAGGACAAGTACTAAGGGTGCACTGTGTAGTCATGTCTGGGTCTCCTGTATATTAGGACAAGTACTAAGGCTGCACTGTGTACCCATATCTGGTCTCCTATATATTAGGACAAGTACTAAGGGTGCACTGTATAGCCATGTCTGGTCTCCTATATATCAGGACAAGTACTAAGGGTGCACTGTGTAGCCATATCTGGTCTCCTATATATTAGGACAAGTACTAAGGGTGCACTGTGTACCCATATCTGGTCTCCTATATATTAGGACAAGTACTAAGGGTGCACTGTATAGCCATATCTGGTCTCCTATATATTAAGATAAGTACTAAGGGTGCACTGTGTAGCCATGTCTGGGTCTCCTATATATTAGGACAAGTACTAAGGGTACACTGTGTACCCATATCTGGTCTCCTATATATTAGGACAAGTACCAAGGGTGCACTGTGTACCCATATCTGGTCTCCTATATATTAGGACAAGTACAAAGGGTGCACTGTGTAGTCATATCTGGGTCCCCTATATATTAGGACAAGTACTAAGGGTGCACTGTGTAGCCATGTCTGGGTCCCTATATATTAGGACAAGTACTAAGGGTGCACTTTGTAGCCATGTCTTTGTTCCCCTGCATATTAGGACAAGTACTAAGGGTGCACTGTGTAGCCATGTCTGGTCTCCTATATATTAGGACAAGTACTAAGGCTGTACTGTGTAGTCATGTCTGGGTCCCCTATATATTAGGACAAGTACTAAGGTGCACTGTGTAGTCATGTTGGGGTCCCTATATATTAGGACAAGTACTAAGGGTGCACTGTGTAGTCATGTTGGGATCCCTATATATTAGGACAAGTACTAAGGCTGCACTGTGTAGCCATGTCTTGGGCCACTTATGTATTAGGACAAGTACTAAGGGTGCCCTGTTTAGCCATGTCTGAGTCCCTATATATTAGAACAAGTACTAACTGTGCTCTGTGTAGCCATGTCTGGTTCCCTATATATTAGTATAAGTACTAAAGGTGCACTGTGTAGCCATGTCTGGGTCCCCTGCATATTAGGACAAGTACTAAGGGTGCTCTGTGTAGCCATGTCTTTGTTCCCCTGCATATTAGAACAAGTACTAAGGGTGCACTGTGTAGCCATGTCTGGGTCCCCTATATATTAGGACAAGTACCAAAGGTGCACTGTGTACCCATATCTGGTCTCCTATATATTAGGGCAAGTTCAAAGGGTGCACTGTGTAGCCATGTCTGGGTTCCTATATATTAGGACAAGTACTAAGGGTGCACTGTGTAGCCATGTCTGGGTCCCTATATATTAGATCAAGTACTAAGGGTGCACTGTGTAGTCATGTCTGGGTCTCCTGTATATTAGGATAAGTACTAAGGGTGCACTGTGTAGTCCTGTCTGGGTCCCTATATATTAGATCAAGTACTAAGGGTGCACTGTGTAGTCATGTCTGGGTCTCCTGTATATTAGGATAAGTACTAAGGGTGCACTGTGTAGCCATGTCTGGTCCCCTATATATTAGGACAAGTACTTAGGGTGCACTGTGTACCCATATCTGGTCTCCTATATATTAGGGCAAGTACAAAGGGTGCACTGTGTAGCCATGTCTGGGTTCCTATATATTAGGACAAGTACTAAGGGTGCACTGTGTAGCCATGTCCCGGTCCCTATATATTAGGACAAGTAATAAGGGTGCACTGTGTAGTCATGTCTGGGTCTCCTGTATATTAGGATAAGTACTAAGGGTGCACTGTGTAGCCATGTCTGGTCCCCTATATATTAGGACAAGTACTTAGGGTGCACTGTGTAGTCATGTCTGGGCCCCCTATATATTAGGACAAGTACTAACTGTGCCCTGTGGAGCCATATCTGGTCTCCTATATATTAGGACAAGTACTAAGGGTGCACTGTGTAGTCACGTCTGGGTCCCCTGCATATTAGGACAAGTACTAAAGGTGCTGTGTAGTCATGTCTGGGCCCCCTGTATATTAGGACAAGTACTAAGGGTGCACTGTGTAGTCATGTCTGGGTCTCCTGTATATTAGGACAAGTACTAAGGGTGCACTGTGTAGCCATGTCTGGTCCCCTATATATTAGGACAAGTACTAAGGGTTCACTGTGTAGCCATATTGGGTCTCCTATATATTAGGACAAGTACTATGGGTGCACTGTGTAGCCATGTCTGGTCTCCTTTATATTAGGACAAGTACTAAGGGTGTACGGTGTAGCCATACTTTGTTCCCCTACATATTAGGACAAGTACTAAGGGTGCACTGTGTAGTCATGTCTTGGTCCCCTGCATATTAGGACAAGTACTAAGGGTGCACTGTGTAGCCATACTTTGTTACCCTGCATATTAGGACAAGTACTAAGGGTGCACTGTGTAGTCATGTCTGGGTCTCCTGTATATTAGGACAAGTACTAAGGGTGCCCTGTGTATCCATGTGTGGGTCCCCTTTATATTAGGACAAGTACTAAGGGTGCCCTGTGTACCCATATCTGGTCTCCTATATATTAGGACAAGTACTAAGGGTGCACTGTGTAGCCATACTTTGTTCCCCTACATATTAGGACAAGTACTAAGGGTGCACTGTGTAGTCATGTCTTGGTCCCCTGCATATTAGGACAAGTACTAAGGGTGCACTGTGTAGCCATACTTTGTTACCCTGCATATTAGGACAAGTACTAAGGGTGCACTGTGTAGTCATGTCTGGGTCTCCTGTATATTAGGACAAGTACTAAGGGTGCCCTGTGTAGCCATATTGGGTCCCCTGCATATTAGGACAAGTACTAAGGGTGCACTGTGTAGCCATATCTGGTCCCCTATATATGAGGACAAGTACTAAGGGTGCACTGTGTAGCCATATCTGGTCTCCTATATATTAGGACAAGTACTAAGGGTGCACTGTGTAGCCATGTTTGGTCTCCTATATATTAGGACAAGTACTAAGGGTGCACTGTGTAGCCATATCTGGTCTCCTATATATTAGGACAAGTACTAAGCGTGCACTGTGTAGCAATATCTGGGTCCCCTGCATATTAGGACAAGTACTAAGGGTGCACTGTGTAGCCATATCTTTGTTCCCCTGCATATTAGGAAAAGTACTAAGGGTGCACTGTGTAGTCATGTCTGGCCCCCTATATATTAGGACAAGTACTAAGGGTGCACTGTGTAGCAATATCTGGGTCCCCTGCATATTAGGACAAGTACTAAGGGTGCACTGTGTAGCCATGTCTGGGTCCCTATATATTAGGACAAGTACTAAGGGTGCACTGTGTAGCCATGTCTTGGTCCCCTGCATATTAAGACAAGTACTAAGGCTGTACTGTGTAGCCATGTCTGCGCCCTTATGTATTAGGACAAGTACTAAGGGTGCACTGTGTAGCCATATCTGGGTCTCCTATATATTAGGACAAGTACTAAGTCTGTACTGTGTACCCATATCTGGTCTCCTATATATTAGGACAAGTACCAAGGGTGCACTGTGTACCCATATCTGGTCTCCTATATATTAGGACAAGTACCAAGGGTGCACTGTGTACCCATATCTGGTCTCCTATATATTAGGACAAGTACCAAGGGTATACTGTGTACCCATATCTTGTCTCCTATATATTAGGAGAAGTACTAAGGGTGCACTGTGTAGTCATGTCTGGTCTCCTATATATTAGGAGAAGTACTAAGGGTGCACTGTGTAGTCATATCTCGGTCCCTATATATTAGGACAAGTACTAAGGGTGCACTGTGTAGCCATGTCTGGGTCCCTATATATTAGGACAAGTACTATGGGTGTACTGTGTAGCCATGTCTTGGTCCCCTGCATATTAAGACAAGTACTAAGGGTGCACTGTGTAGCCATGTCTGGGTCCCTATATATTAGGACAAGTACTAAGGCTGTACTGTGTAGCCATGTCTGGGTCTCCTATATACTACGACAAGTACTAAGGCTGCACTGTGTAGTCATGTCTGGGTCCCTATATATTAGGACAAGTACTAAGGGTGCACTGTGTAGTCATGTCGGGGTCCCTATATATTAGGACAAGTACTAAGGGTGCCCTGTGTAGCCATGTCTGAGTCCCTATATATTAAAACAAGTACTAACTGTGCTCTGTGGAGCCATGTCTGGTTCCCTATATATTAGGACAAGTACTAAGGGTGCACTGTGTAGCCATGTCTTGGTCCCCTATATATTAGGACAAGTATTAAGGGTGCACTGTGTAGCCATGTCTGGTCTCCTATATATTAGGACAAGTACTAAGGGTGCACTGTGTAGCCATGTCTTTGCTCCCTTGCATATTAGAACAAGTACTAAGGGTGCACTGTGTAGCCATGTCTGGGTCCCCTATATATTAGGACAAGTACTAAGGGTGCACTGTGTACCCATATCTGGTCTCCTATATATTAGGACAAGTACCAAGGGTGCACTGTGTACCCATATCTGGTGTCCTATATATTAGGACAAGTACTAAGGGTGCACTGTGTAGTCATGTCTGGGTCCCTATATATTAGGACAAGTACTAAGGGTGCACTGTGTAGCCATGTCTGGGTCCCTATATATTAGGACAAGTACTAAGGGTGCACTGTGTAGCCATATCTGGGTCCCTATATATTAGGACAAGTACTAAGGGTGCACTGTGTAGTCATGTCTGGGTCTCCTGTATATTAGGACAAGTACTAAGGGTGCACTGTGTAGCCATGTCTTGGTCCTCTGCATATTAGGACAAGTACTAAGGGTGCACTGTGTAGCCATATCTGGTCTCCTATATATTAGGACAAGTACTAAGGGTGCACTGTGTAGCCATGTCTGGGTCTCCTGTATATTAGGACAAGTACTAAGGGTGCATTGTATAGCCATGTCTGGTTCCCTATATATTAGGACAAGTACTAAGGGTGCACTGTGTAGCCATGTCTGGTCCCCTATATATTAGGACAAGTACTAAGGGTGCACTGTGTAGCCATGTCTTGGTCTCCCATATATTAGGACAAGTACTATGGGTGCACTGTATAGCCATGTCTTGGTCCCCTGCATATTAGGACAAGTACTAAGGGTGCACTGTGTAGCCATGTCTGGTCTCCTATATATTAGGACAAGTACTAAGGGTGCACTGTGTAGCCATGTCTTTGTTCCCCTGCGTATTAGAACAAGTACTATGGGTGCACTGTGTAGCCATGTCTGGGTCCCCTATATATTAGGACAAGTACTAAGGGTGCACTGTGTACCCATATCTGCTTTCCTATATATTAGGACAAGTACCAAGGGTGCACTGTGTACCCATATCTAGTGTCCTATATATTAGGACAAGTACTAAGGGTGCACTGTGTAGTCATGTCTGGGTCCCTATATATTAGGACAAGTACTAAGGGTGCCCTGTGTAGTCATGTCTGGGTCCCTATATATTAGGATAAGTACTAAGGGTGCACTGTGTAGCCATGTCTAGGTCCCTATATATTAGGATAAGTACTAAGGGTGCACTGTGTAGCCATGTCTTTGTTCCCCTGCATATTAGGACAAGTACTATGGGTGTACTGTGTAGCCATGTCTTGGTCCCCTGCATATTAAGACAAGTACTAAGGGTGCACTGTGTAGCCATATCTGGTCTCCTATATATTAGGACAAGTACTAAGGCTGTATTGTGTAGCCATGTCTGGGACTCCTATATATTAGGACAAGTACTAAGGCTGCACTGTGTAGTCATGTCGGGGTCCCTATATATTAGGACAAGTACTAAGGGTGCACTGTGTAGCCATGTCTTGGGCCCCTTATGTATTAGGACAAGTACTAAGGGTGCCCTGTGTAGCCATGTCTGAGTCCCTATATATTAGAACAAGTACTAACTGTGCTCTGTGGAGCCATGTCTGGTTCCCTATATATTAGGACAAGTACTAAGGGAGCACTGTGTAGCCATATCTGGTCTCCTATATATTAGGATAAGTACTATGGGTGCCCTGTGTAGTCATGTCTGGGTCCCTATATATTAGGATAAGTACTAAGGGTGCACTGTGTAGCCATGTCTGGGTCCCTATATATTAGGACAAGTACTAAGGGTGCACTGTGTAGTCATATTGGGTCTCCTATATATTAGGACAAGTACTAAGGGTGCTCTGTGTAGCCATGTCTTGGTCCCCTGCATATTAAGACAAGTACTAAGGCTGTACTGTGTAGCCATGTCTGCGCCCTTATGTATTAGGACAAGTACTAAGGGTGCACTGTGTAGCCATATCTGGGTCTCCTATATATTAGGACAAGTACTAAGGGTGCACTGTGTAGCCATATTGGGTCTCCTATATATTAGGACAAGTACTAAGTCTGTACTGTGTACCCATATCTGGTCTCCTATATATTAGGACAAGTACCAAGGGTGCACTGTGTACCCATATCTGGTCTCCTATATATTAGGACAAGTACCAAGGGTGCACTGTGTACCCATATCTTGTCTCCTATATATTAGGAGAAGTACTAAGGGTGCACTGTGTAGTCATGTCTGGACTCCTGTATATTAGGATAAGTACAAAGGGTGCACTGTGTAGTCATGTCTGGGTCCCTATATATTAGGATAAGTACTAAGGGTGCACTGTGTAGCCATGTCTGGGTCCCTATATATTAGGACAAGTACTAAGGGTGCACTGTGTAGCCATGTCTGGTCCCCTATATATTAGGACAAGTACTAAGGGTGCACTGTGTAGCCATGTCTTGGTCTCCCATATATTAGGACAAGTACTATGGGTGCACTGTATAGCCATGTCTTGGTCCCCTGCATATTAGGACAAGTACTAAGGGTGCACTGTGTAGCCATGTCTGGTCTCCTATATATTAGGACAAGTACTAAGGGTGCACTGTGTAGCCATGTCTTTGTTCCCCTGCGTATTACAACAAGTACTAAGGGTGCACTGTGTAGCCATGTCTGGGTCCCCTATATATTAGGACAAGTACTAAGGGTGCACTGTGTACCCATATCTGCTTTCCTATATATTAGGACAAGTACCAAGGGTGCACTGTGTACCCATATCTGGTGTCCTATATATTAGGACAAGTACTAAGGGTGCACTGTGTAGTCATGTCTGGGTCCCTATATATTAGGACAAGTACTAAGGGTGCACTGTGTAGCCATGTCTGGGTCCCTATATATTAGGACAAGTACTAAGGGTGCACTGTGTAGTCATGTCTGGGTCTCCTGTATATTAGGACAAGTACTAAGGGTGCACTGTGTAGCCATGTCTTGGTCTCCTGTATATTAGGACAAGTACTAAGGGTGCACTGTGTAGCCATGTCTTGGTCCCCTGCATATTAGGACAAGTACTAAGGGTGCACTGTGTAGCCATATCTGGTCTCCTATATATTAGGAGAAGTACTAAGGGTGCCCTGTGTAGCCATGTCTGGGTCTCCTGTATATTAGGACAAGTACTAAGAGTGCACTGTGTAGTCATGTCTGGGTCCCTATATATTAGACCAAGTACTAAATGTGCCTTGTGGAGCCATGTCTGGGTCTCCTATATATTAGGACAAGTACTAAGGGTGCACTGTGTAGCCATATTGTGTCTCCTATATATTAGGACAAGTACCAAGGGTTCACTGTGTACCCATATCTTGTCTTCTATATATTAGGAGAAGTACTAAGGGTGCACTGTGTAGTCATGTCTGGTCTCCTATATATTAGGACAAGTACCAAGGGTGCACTGTGTACCCATATCTTGTCTCCTATATATTAGGAGAAGTACTAAGGGTGCACTGTGTAGTCATGTCTGGTCTCCTGTATATTAGGATAAGCACAAAGGTTGCACTGTGTAGTCATATCTCGGTCCCTATATATTAGGACAAGTACTAAGGGTGCACTGTGTAGCCATATCTGGTCTCCTATATATTAGGACAAGTACTAAGGCTGTACTGTGTAGCCATGTCTGGGTCTCCTATATACTACGACAAGTACTAAGCTGCACTGTGTAGTCATGTCTGGGTCCCTGTATATTAGGACAAGTACTAAGGCTGCACTGTGTAGTCATGTCGGGGTCCCTATATATTAGGACAAGTACTAAGGGTGCCCTGTGTAGCCATGTCTGAGTCCCTATATATAAGAACAAGTACTAACTGTGCTCTGTGGAGCCATGTCTGGTTCCCTATATATTAGGACAAGTACTAAGGGTGCACTGTGTAGCCATGTCTGGTCCCCTATATATTAGGACAAGTACTAAGGGTGCACTGTGTAGCCATGTCTTGGTCCCCTGCATATTAGGACAAGTACTAAGGGTGCACTGTGTAGCCATCTCTGGTCTCCTATATATTAGGATAAGTACTAACTGTGCTCTGTGGAGCCATGTCTGGTTCCCTATATATTAGGACAAGTACTAAGGGTGCACTGTGTAGCCATGTCTGGTCCCCTATATATTAGGACAAGTACTAAGGGTGCACTGTGTAGTCATGTCTTGGTCTCCCATATATTTGGACAAGTACTATGGGTGCACTGTGTAGCCATGTC
This sequence comes from Eleutherodactylus coqui, assembly GCF_035609145.1. Lineage (NCBI taxonomy): Eukaryota > Metazoa > Chordata > Amphibia > Anura > Eleutherodactylidae > Eleutherodactylus > Eleutherodactylus coqui. The sequence goes on from NW_027102366.1 coordinate 129,299, forward strand.
TGGTCTCCTATATATTAGGACAAGTACTAAGGGTGCACTGTTTAGCCATATTGTGTCTCCTATATATTAGGACAAGTACTAAGGGTGCCCTGTGTAGCCATGTCTTGGTCCCCTGCATATTAAGACAAGTACTAAGACTGTACTGTGTAGCCATGTCTGCGCCCTTATGTATTAGGACAAGTACTAAGGGTGCACTGTGTAGCCATAACTGGGTCTCCTATATATTAGGACAAGTACTAAGGGTGCACTGTGTAGCCATATTGGGTCTCCTATATATTAGGACAAGTACTAAGTCTGTACTGTGTACCCATATCTGGTCTCCTATATATTTGGACAAGTACCAAGGGTGCACTGTGTACCCATATCTGGTCTCCTATATATTGGGACAAGTACCAAGGGTGCACTGTGTAGTTATATCTCGGTCCCTATATATTAGGACAAGTACTATGGGTGCACTGTGTACCCATATCTGGTCTCCTATATATTAGGACAAGTACTAAGGGTGCACTGTGTAGTCATATCTCGGTCCCTATATATTAGGACAAGTACTAAGGGTGCACTGTGTAGCCATGTCTGGGTCCCTATATATTAGGACAAGTACTAAGGGTGCACTGTGTAGCCATGTCTTTGTTCCCCTGCATATTAGGACAAGTACTATGGGTGTACTGTGTAGCCATGTCTTGGTCCCCTGCATATTAAGACAAGTACTAAGGGTGCACTGTGTAGCCATATCTGGTCTCCTATATATTAGGACAAGTACTAAGGGTGCACTGTGTAGCCATGTCTGGTCTCCTATATATTAGAACAAGTACTAACTGTGCTCTGTGGAGCCATGTCTGGTTCCCTATATATTAGGACAAGTACTAAGGGTGCACTGTGTAGCCATGTCTGGTCCCCTATATATTAGGACAAGTACTAAGGGTGCACTGTGTAGCCATGTCTTGGTCTCCCATATATTAGGACAAGTACTAAGGGTGCACTGTGTAGCCATGTCTTTGTTCCCCTGCATATTAGAACAAGTACTAAGGGTGCACTGTGTAGCCATGTCTGGGTCCCCTATATATTAGGACAAGTACTAAGGGTGCACTGTGTACCCATATCTGGTGTCCTATATATTAGGACAAGTACTAAGGGTGCACTGTGTAGTCATGTCTGGGTCCCTATATATTAGGACAAGTACTAAGGGTGCACTGTGTAGTCATGTCTGGGTCTCCTGCATATTAGGACAAGTACTAAGGGTGCCCTGTGTAGCCATATCTGGTCTCCTATATATTAGGACAAGTACTAAGGGTGCACTGTGTACCCATATCTGGTCTCCTATATATTAGGACAAGTACTAAGGGTGCACTGTGTAGTCATGTCTGGGTCCCTATATATTAGGACAAGTACTAAGGGTGCACTGTGTAGCCATGTCTGGGTCCCTATATATTAGGACAAGTACTAAGGGTGCACTGTGTAGCCATGTCTGGTCCCCTATATATTAGGACAAGTACTAACTGTGCCCTGTGGAGCCATATCTGGTCTCCTATATATTAGAACAAGTATTAAGGGTGCACTGTGTAGTCATGTCTGGGTCTCCTGTATATTAGGACAAGTACTAAGGGTGCACTGTGTAGCCATGTCTTGGTCCCCTGCATATTAGGACAAGTACTAAGGGTGCACTGTGTAGCCATGTCTTGGTCCCCTGCATATTAGGACAATTACTAAGGGTGCACTGTGCAGCCATATCTGGGTCTCCTGTATGTTAGGACAAGTACTAACGGTGCACTGTGTAGCCATGTCTTGGTCCCCTATATATTAGGACAAGTACTAAGGGTGCACTGTGTAGCCATGTCTTGGTCTCCTATATATTAGGACAAGTACTAAGGGTGCACTGTATAGCCATATCTGGTCTCCTATATATTAGGACAAGTACTAAGGGTGCACTGTATAGCCATGTCTGGTCTCCTATATATTAGGACAAGTACTAAGCGTGCACTGTGTAGCCATATCTGGGTCCCCTGCATATTAGGACAAGTACTAATGGTGCACTGTGTAGTCATGTCTGGCCCCCTATATATTAGGACAAGTACTAAGCGTGCACTGTGTAGCCATATCTGGGTCCCCTGCATATTAGGACAAGTACTAAGGGTGCACTGTGTAGCCATATCTTTGTTCCCCTGCATATTAGGACAAGTACTAAGGGTGCACTGTGTAGCCATATCTTTGTTCCCCTGCATATTAGGACAAGTACTAAGGGTGCACTGTGTAGCCATGTCTGGCCCCCTATATATTAGGACAAGTACTAAGGGTGCACTGTGTACCCATATCTGGTGTCCTATATATTAGGACAAGTACTAAGGGTGCACTGTGTAGTCATGTCTGGGTCCCTATATATTAGGACAAGTACTAAGGGTGCACTGTGTAGCCATGTCTGGGTCCCTATATATTAGGACAAGTACTAAGGGTGCACTGTGTAGTCATGTCTGGGTCTCCTGCATATTAGGACAAGTACTAAGGGTGCCCTGTGTAGCCATATCTGGTCTCCTATATATTAGGACAAGTACTAAGGGTGCACTGTGTACCCATATCTGGTCTCCTATATATTAGGACAAGTACTAAGGGTGCACTGTGTAGTCATGTCTGGGTCCCTATATATTAGGACAAGTACTAAGGGTGCACTGTGTAGCCATGTCTGGGTCCCTATATATTAGGACAAGTACTAAGGGTGCACTGTGTAGTCATGTCTGGTCCCCTATATATTAGGACAAGTACTAACTGTGCCCTGTGGAGCCATATCTGGTCTCCTATATATTAGAACAAGTATTAAGGGTGCACTGTGTAGTCATGTCTGGGTCTCCTGTATATTAGGACAAGTACTAAGGGTGCACTGTGTAGCCATGTCTTGGTCCCCTGCATATTAGGACAAGTACTAAGGGTGCACTGTGTAGCCATGTCTTGGTCCCCTGCATATTAGGACAATTACTAAGGGTGCACTGTGCAGCCATATCTGGGTCTCCTGTATGTTAGGACAAGTACTAAGGGTGCACTGTGTAGCCATGTCTTGGTCCCCTATATATTAGGACAAGTACTAAGGGTGCACTGTGTAGCCATGTCTTGGTCTCCTATATATTAGGACAAGTACTAAGGGTGCACTGTATAGCCATATCTGGTCTCCTATATATTAGGACAAGTACTAAGGGTGCACTGTATAGCCATGTCTGGTCTCCTATATATTAGGACAAGTACTAAGCGTGCACTGTGTAGCCATATCTGGGTCCCCTGCATATTAGGACAAGTACTAATGGTGCACTGTGTAGTCATGTCTGGCCCCCTATATATTAGGACAAGTACTAAGCGTGCACTGTGTAGCCATATCTGGGTCCCCTGCATATTAGGACAAGTACTAAGGGTGCACTGTGTAGCCATATCTTTGTTCCCCTGCATATTAGGACAAGTACTAAGGGTGCACTGTGTAGCCATATCTTTGTTCCCCTGCATATTAGGACAAGTACTAAGGGTGCACTGTGTAGCCATGTCTGGCCCCCTATATATTAGGACAAGTACTAAGGGTTCACTGTGTAGCCATATTGGGTCTCCTATATATTATGACAAGTACTAAGGGTGCACTGTGTACCCATATCTGGTCTCCTATATATTAGGACAAGTACTAAGGGTGCACTGTGTACCCATATCTGGTCTCCTATATATTAGGACAAGTACTAAGGGTGCACTGTGTAGCCATGTCTGGGCTCCTATATATTAGGACAAGTACTAAGGGTGCACTGTGTAGCCATGTCTTTGTTCCTCTGCATATTAGGACAAGTACTAAGGGTGCACTGTGTAGCCATGTCTTGGTCCCCTGCATATTAAGACAAGTACTAAGGGTGCACTGTGTAGTAATGTCTGGTCTCCTGTATATTAGGATAAGTACTAAGGGTGCACTGTGTAGTCATATCTGGTCTCCTGTATATTAGGATAAGTACTAAGGGTGCACTGTGTAGCCATGTCTGGTCTCCTATATATTAGGACAAGTACTAAGGGTGCACTGTGTAGCCATATTGGGTCTCCTATATATTAGGACAAGTACTAAGTCTGTACTGTGTAGCCATGTCTGCGCACCTCATGTATTAGAACAAGTACTAAGGGTGCACTGTGTAGCCATGTCTGGGCCCCCTGTATATTAGGACAAGTACTAAGGGTGCACTGTGTAGCCTTGTCTGGGTCCCCTATATATTAGGACAAGTACTAAGGGTGCACTGTGTAGCCATATCTGGTCTCCTATATATTAGGACAAGTACCAAGGGTGCACTGTGTAGCCATATTGGGTCCCCTGTGTATTAGGACAAGCATTAGGGTGCACTGTGTAGTCATGTCAGGGTCTCCTATATATTAGGACAAGTACTAAGGGTGCCCTGTGTAGCTATGTCTGGTCCACTATATATTAGGACAAGTACTAAGGGTGCACTGTGTAGCCATATTGGGTCTCCTATATATTAGGACAAGTACAAAGCGTGCACTGTGTAGCCATGTCTAGTCCCCTATATATTAGGACAAGTACTAAGGGTGCACTGTGTAGCCATGTCTTGGTCCCCTGCATATTAGGACATGTACTAAGGGTGCACTGTGTAGCCATGTCTTTGTTCCCCTGCATATTAGAACAAGTACTAAGGGTGCACTGTGTAGCCATGTCTGGGTCCCTATATATTAGGACAAGTACTAAGGGTGCACTGTGTAGCCATGTCTTTGTTCCCCTGCATATTAGGACAAGTACTATGGGTGTACTGTGTAGCCATGTCTTGGTCCCCTGCATATTAAGACAAGTACTAAGGGTGCACTGTGTAGCCATATCTGGTCTCCTATATATTAGGACAAGTACTAAGGGTGCACTGTGTAGCCATGTCTGGTCTCCTATATATTAGAACAAGTACCAACTGTGCTCTGTGGAGCCATGTCTGGTTCCCTATATATTAGGACAAGTACTAAGGGTGCACTGTGTAGCCATGTCTGGTCCCCTATATATTAGGACAAGTACTAAGGGTGCACTGTGTAGCCATGTCTTGGTCTCCCATATATTAGGACAAGTACTAAGGGTGCACTGTGTAGCCATGTCTTGGTCTCCCATATATTAGGACAAGTACTAAGGGTGCACTGTGTAGCCATGTCTGGTCTCCTATATATTAGGACAAGTACTAAGGGTGCACTGTGTAGCCATGTCTTTGTTCCCCTGCATATTAGAACAAGTACTAAGGGTGCACTGTGTAGCCATGTCTGGGTCCCCTATATATTAGGACAAGTACTAAGGGTGCACTGTGTACCCATATCTGGTGTCCTATATATTAGGACAAGTACTAAGGGTGCACTGTGTAGTCATGTCTGGGTCCCTATATATTAGGACAAGTACTAAGGGTGCACTGTGTAGCCATGTCTGGGTCCCTATATATTAGGACAAGTACTAAGGGTGCACTGTGTAGTCATGTCTGGGTCTCCTGCATATTAGGACAAGTACTAAGGGTGCCCTGTGTAGCCATATCTGGTCTCCTATATATTAGGACAAGTACTAAGGGTGCACTGTGTACCCATATCTGGTCTCCTATATATTAGGACAAGTACTAAGGGTGCACTGTGTAGTCATGTCTGGGTCCCTATATATTAGGACAAGTACTAAGGGTGCACTGTGTAGCCATGTCTGGGTCCCTATATATTAGGACAAGTACTAAGGGTGCACTGTGTAGTCATGTCTGGTCCCCTATATATTAGGACAAGTACTAACTGTGCCCTGTGGAGCCATATCTGGTCTCCTATATATTAGAACAAGTATTAAGGGTGCACTGTGTAGTCATGTCTGGGTCTCCTGTATATTAGGACAAGTACTAAGGGTGCACTGTGTAGCCATGTCTTGGTCCCCTACATATTAGGACAAGTACTAAGGGTGCACTGTGTAGCCATGTCTTGGTCCCCTGCATATTAGGACAATTACTAAGGGTGCACTGTGCAGCCATATCTGGGTCTCCTGTATGTTAGGACAAGTACTAAGGGTGCACTGTGTAGCCATGTCTGGGCCCTCTGTATACTAGGAGAAGTACTAAGGGTGCACTGTGTAGCCATGTCTTGGTCCCCTATATATTAGGACAAGTACTAAGGGTGCACTGTGTAGCCATGTCTTGGTCTCCTATATATTAGGACAAGTACTAAGGGTGCACTGTATAGCCATATCTGGTCTCCTATATATTAGGACAAGTACTAAGGGTGCACTGTATAGCCATGTCTGGTCTCCTATATATTAGGACAAGTACTAAGCGTGCACTGTGTAGCCATATCTGGGTCCCCTGCATATTAGGACAAGTACTAATGGTGCACTGTGTAGTCATGTCTGGCCCCCTATATATTAGGACAAGTACTAAGCGTGCACTGTGTAGCCATATCTGGGTCCCCTGCATATTAGGACAAGTACTAAGGGTGCACTGTGTAGCCATATCTTTGTTCCCCTGCATATTAGGACAAGTACTAAGGGTGCACTGTGTAGCCATATCTTTGTTCCCCTGCATATTAGGACAAGTACTAAGGGTGCACTGTGTAGCCATGTCTGGCCCCCTATATATTAGGACAAGTACTAAGGGTTCACTGTGTAGCCATATTGGGTCTCCTATATATTATGACAAGTACTAAGGGTGCCCTGTTGAGCCATGTCTGGTCTCCTATATATTAGGACAAGTACTAAGGGTGCACTGTGTAGCCATGTCTGGGCTCCTATATATTAGGACAAGTACTAAGGGTGCACTGTGTAGCCATGTCTTTGTTCCTCTGCATATTAGGACAAGTACTAAGGGTGCACTGTGTAGCCATGTCTTGGTCCCCTGCATATTAAGACAAGTACTAAGGGTGCACTGTGTACTAATGTCTGGTCTCCTGTATATTAGGATAAGTACTAAGGGTGCACTGTGTAGTCATATCTGGTCTCCTGTATATTAGGATAAGTACTAAGGGTGCACTGTGTAGTCATGTCTGGCCCCCTATATATTAGGACAAGTACTAAGGGTGCACTGTGTAGCCATATTGGGTCTCCTATATATTAGGACAAGTACTAAGAGTGCACTGTGTAGCCATATTGGGTCTCCTATATATTAGGACAAGTACTAAGTCTGTACTGTGTAGCCATGTCTGCGCACCTCATGTATTAGAACAAGTACTAAGGGTGCACTGTGTAGCCATGTCTGGGCCCCCTGTATATTAGGACAAGTACTAAGGGTGCACTGTGTAGCCTTGTCTGGGTCCCCTATATATTAGGACAAGTACTAAGGGTGCACTGTGTAGCCATATCTGGTCTCCTATATATTAGGACAAGTACCAAGGGTGCACTGTGTAGCCATATTGGGTCCCCTGTGTATTAGGACAAGCATTAGGGTGCACTGTGTAGTCATGTCAGGGTCTCCTATATATTAGGACAAGTACTAAGGGTGCCCTGTGTAGCTATGTCTGGTCCACTATATATTAGGACAAGTACTAAGGGTGCACTGTGTAGCCATATTGGGTCTCCTATATATTAGGACAAGTACAAAGCGTGCACTGTGTAGCCATGTCTAGTCCCCTATATATTAGGACAAGTACTAAGGGTGCACTGTGTAGCCATGTCTGGTCTCCTATATATTAGGACAAGTACTAAGTGTGCACTGTGTAGCCATGTCTTGGTCCCCTGCATATTAGGACATGTACTAAGGGTGCACTGTGTAGCCATGTCTTTGTTCCCCTGCATATTAGAACAAGTACTAAGGGTGCACTGTGTAGCCATGTCTGGGTCCCCTATATATTAGGACAAGTACTAAGGGTGCACTGTGTACCCATATCTGGTCTCCTATATATTAGGACAAGTACTAAGGGTGCACTGTGTACCCATATCTGGTCTCCTATATATTAGGACAAGTACTAAGGGTGCACTGTGTACCCATATCTGGTCTCCTATATATTAGGACAAGTACTAAGGGTGCACTGTGTAGCCATGTCTGGGTCCCCTATATATTAGGACAAGTACCAAGGGTGCACTGTGTACCCATATCTGGTCTCCTATATATTAGGACAAGTACTAAGGGTGCACTGTGTAGTCATGTCTGGTTTCCTGTTTATTAGGATAAGTACTAAGGGTGCACTGTGTAGTCATATCTGGGTCCCTATATATTAGGACAAGTACTAAGGGTGCACTGTGTAGCCATGTCTGGGTCCCTATATATTAGGACAAGTACTAAGGGTGCACTGTGTAGCCATGTCTGGTCCCCTATATATTAGGACAAGTACTAAGGGTGCACAGTGTAGCTATGTCTGGGTCCCCTGCATATTAGGACAAGTACTAAGGGTGCACTGTGTACCCATATCTGGTCTCCTATATATTAGGACAAGTACTAAGGGTGCACTGTGTAGTCATGTCTGGTCTCCTATATATTAGGACAAGTACTAAGGGTGCACTGTGTACCCATATCTGGTCTCCTATATATTAGGACAAGTACTAAGGGTGCACTGTGTACCCATATCTGGTCTCCTATATATTAGGACAAGTACTAAGGGTGCACTGTGTAGCCATGTCTGGGTCCTTTCCATATACTAGGACAAGTACTAAGGGTGTACTGTGTAGCCATGTCTGGGTCCTCTATGTATTAGGACAAGTACTAAGGGTGCACTGTGTATCCATGTCTGGTTCCCTATATATTAGGACAGGTACAAAGGGTGCACTGTTTAGTAATGTCTGGGTCCCCTATATATTAGGACAAGTACTAAGGGTGCACTGTGTAGCCATGTCTGGTCTACTATATATTAGGACAAGTACTAAGGGTGCACTGTGTAGCCATGTGTTTGTTCCCCTGCATATTAGGACACGTACTAAGGGTGCACTATGTAGTCATGTCTGGGTCCCTATATATTAGGACACGTACTAAGGGTGCACTGTGTAGCCATGTCTTGGTCCCCTGCATATTAGGACAAGTACTAAGCGTGCACTATGTAGTCATGTCTGGGTCCCTATATATTAGGACAAGTACTAAGGGTGCACTGTGTAGTCATGTCTGGGTCTCCTGTATATTAGGACAAGTACTAAGGGTGCACTGTGTAGCCATGTCTGGGCCCTCTGTTTATTAGGACAAGTACTAAGGGTGCACTGTGTAGTCATGTCTGGGCACCTTATGTATTAGGACAAGTACTAAGGGTGCACTGTGTAGCCATGTCTGGTCCCTATATATTAGAACAAGTACTAACTGTGCCCTGTGGAGCAATGTCTGGTCTCCTGTATATTAGGACAAGTACTAAGGGTGCACTGTGTAGTCATGTCTGGGTCTCCTGTATATTAGGACAAGTACTAAGGGTGCACTGTGTAGCCATGTCTGGGTCCCCATATATATTAGGACAAGTACTAAGGGTGCACTGTGTAGTCATGTCTGGGTCTCCTGTATATTAGGACACGTACTAAGGGTGCACTGTGTAGTCATGTCTGGGTCCCTATATATTAGGACAAGTACTAAGGGTGCACTGTGTAGCCAAGTCTGGGTCCCTATATATTAGGACAAGTACTAAGGGTGCACTGTGTAGTCATGTCTGGGTCTCCTGTATATTAGGACAAGTACTAAGGGTGCACTGTGTAGCCATGTCTTGGTCTCCTGTATATTAGGACAAGTACTAAGGGTGCACTGTGTAGCCATGTCTTGGTCCCCTGCATATTAGGACAAGTACTAAGGGTGCACTGTGTAGCCATATCTGGTCTCCTATATATTAGGAGAAGTACTAAGGGTGCCCTGTGTAGCCATGTCTGGGTCTCCTGTATATTAGGACAAGTACTAAGAGTGCACTGTGTAGTCATGTCTGGGTCCCTATATATTAGACCAAGTACTAAATGTGCCTTGTGGAGCCATGTCTGGGTCTCCTATATATTAGGACAAGTACTAAGGGTGCACTGTGTAGCCATATTGTGTCTCCTATATATTAGGACAAGTACCAAGGGTTCACTGTGTACCCATATCTTGTCTTCTATATATTAGGAGAAGTACTAAGGGTGCACTGTGTACCCATATCTTGTCTCCTATATATTAGGAGAAGTACTAAGGGTGCACTGTGTAGTCATGTCTGGTCTCCTGTATATTAGGATAAGCACAAAGGTTGCACTGTGTAGTCATATCTCGGTCCCTATATATTAGGACAAGTACTAAGGGTGCACTGTGTACCCATATCTTGTCTCCTATATATTAGGAGAAGTACTAAGGGTGCACTGTGTAGTCATGTCTGGTCTCCTGTATATTAGGATAAGCACAAAGGTTGCACTGTGTAGTCATATCTCGGTCCCTATATATTAGGACAAGTACTAAGGGTGCACTGTGCAGCCATATCTGGTCTCCTATATATTAGGACAAGTACTAAGGCTGTACTGTGTAGCCATGTCTGGGTCTCATATATACTACGACAAGTACTAAGGCTGCACTGTGTAGTCATGTCTGGGTCCCTATATATTAGGACAAGAACTAAGGGTGCACTGTGTAGTCATGTCGGGGTCCCTATATATTAGGACAAGTACTAAGGGTGCCCTGTGTAGCCATGTCTGAGTCCCTATATATAAGAACAAGTACTAAATGTGCTCTGTGGAGCCATGTCTGGTTCCCTATATATTAGGACAAGTACTAAGGGTGCACTGTGTAGCCATGTCTGGTCCCCTATATATTAGGACAAGTACTAAGGGTGCACTGTGTAGCCATGTCTTGGTCCCCTGCATATTAGGACAAGTACTAAGGGTGCACTGTGTAGCCATCTCTGGTCTCCTATATATTAGGATAAGTACTAACTGTGCTCTGTGGAGCCATGTCTGGTTCCCTATATATTAGGACAAGTACTAAGGGTGCACTGTGTAGCCATGTCTGGTCCCCTATATATTAGGACAAGTACTAAGGGTGCACTGTGTAGCCATGTCTTGGTCTCCCATATATTTGGACAAGTACTATGGGTGCACTGTGTAGCCATGTCTGGTCTCCTATATATTAGGACAAGTACTAAGGGTGCACTGTTTAGCCATATTGTGTCTCCTATATATTAGGACAAGTACTAAGGGTGCCCTGTGTAGCCATGTCTTGGTCCCCTGCATATTAAGACAAGTACTAAGACTGTACTGTGTAGCCATGTCTGCGCCCTTATGTATTAGGACAAGTACTAAGGGTGCACTGTGTAGCCAAAACTGGGTCTCCTATATATTAGGACAAGTACTAAGGGTGCACTGTGTAGCCATATTGGGTCTCCTATATATTAGGACAAGTACTAAGTCTGTACTGTGTACCCATATCTGGTCTCCTATATATTAGGACAAGTACCAAGGGTGCACTGTGTACCCATATCTGGTCTCCTATATATTAGGACAAGTACCAAGGGTGCACTGTGTAGTTATATCTCGGTCCCTATATATTAGGACAAGTACTATGGGTGCACTGTGTACCCATATCTGGTCTCCTATATATTAGGACAAGTACTAAGGGTGCACTGTGTAGTCATATCTCGGTCCCTATATATTAGGACAAGTACTAAGGGTGCACTGTGTAGCCATGTCTGGGTCCCTATATATTAGGACAAGTACTAAGGGTGCACTGTGTAGCCATGTCTTTGTTCCCCTGCATATTAGGACAAGTACTATGGGTGTACTGTGTAGCCATGTCTTGGTCCCCTGCATATTAAGACAAGTACTAAGGGTGCACTGTGTAGCCATATCTGGTCTCCTATATATTAGGACAAGTACTAAGGGTGCACTGTGTAGCCATGTATGGTCTCCTATATATTAGAACAAGTACTAACTGTGCTCTGTGGAGCCATGTCTGGTTCCCTATATATTAGGACAAGTACTAACGGTGCACTGTGTAGCCATGTCTGGTCCCCTATATATTAGGACAAGTACTAAGGGTGCACTGTGTAGCCATGTCTTGGTCTCCCATATATTAGGACAAGTACTAAGGGTGCACTGTGTAGCCATGTCTTGGTCTCCCATATATTAGGACAAGTACTAAGGGTGCACTGTGTAGCCATGTCTGGTCTCCTATATATTAGGACAAGTACTAAGGGTGCACTGTGTAGCCATGTCTTTGTTCCCCTGCATATTAGAACAAGTACTAAGGGTGCACTGTGTAGCCATGTCTGGGTCCCCTATATATTAGGACAAGTACTAAGGGTGCACTGTGTACCCATATCTGGTGTCCTATATATTAGGACAAGTACTAAGGGTGCACTGTGTAGTCATGTCTGGGTCCCTATATATTAGGACAAGTACTAAGGGTGCACTGTGTAGCCATGTCTGGGTCCCTATATATTAGGACAAGTACTAAGGGTGCACTGTGTAGTCATGTCTGGGTCTCCTGCATATTAGGACAAGTACTAAGGGTGCCCTGTGTAGCCATATCTGGTCTCCTATATATTAGGACAAGTACTAAGGGTGCACTGTGTACCCATATCTGGTCTCCTATATATTAGGACAAGTACTAAGGGTGCACTGTGTAGTCATGTCTGGGTCCCTATATATTAGGACAAGTACTAAGGGTGCACTGTGTAGCCATGTCTGGGTCCCTATATATTAGGACAAGTACTAAGGGTGCACTGTGTAGTCATGTCTGGTCCCCTATATATTAGGACAAGTACTAACTGTGCCCTGTGGAGCCATATCTGGTCTCCTATATATTAGAACAAGTATTAAGGGTGCACTGTGTAGTCATGTCTGGGTCTCCTGTATATTAGGACAAGTACTAAGGGTGCACTGTGTAGCCATGTCTTGGTCCCCTGCATATTAGGACAAGTACTAAGGGTGCACTGTGTAGCCATGTCTTGGTCCCCTGCATATTAGGACAATTACTAAGGGTGCACTGTGCAGCCATATCTGGGTCTCCTGTATGTTAGGACAAGTACTAAGGGTGCACTGTGTAGCCATGTCTGGGCCCTCTGTATACTAGGAGAAGTACTAAGGGTGCACTGTGTAGCCATGTCTTGGTCCCCTATATATTAGGACAAGTACTAAGGGTGCACTGTGTAGCCATGTCTTGGTCTCCTATATATTAGGACAAGTACTAAGGGTGCACTGTATAGCCATGTCTGGTCTCCTATATATTAGGACAAGTACTAAGCGTGCACTGTGTAGCCATATCTGGGTCCCCTGCATATTAGGACAAGTACTAATGGTGCACTGTGTAGCCATATCTGGGTCCCCTGTATATTAGGATAAGTACTAAGGGTGCACTGTGTAGTCATGTCTGGCCCCCTATATATTAGGACAAGTACTAAGCGTGCACTGTGTAGCCATATCTGGGTCCCCTGCATATTAGGACAAGTACTAAGAGTGCGCTGTGTAGCCATATCTTTGTTCCCCTGCATATTAGGACAAGTACTAAGGGTGCACTGTGTAGCCATATCTTTGTTCCCCTGCATATTAGGACAAGTACTAAGGGTGCACTGTGTAGCCATATTGGGTCTCCTATATATTATGACAAGTACTAAGGGTGCCCTGTTGAGCCATGTCTGGTCTCCTATATATTAGGACAAGTACTAAGGGTGCACTGTGTACCCATATCTGGTCTCCTATATATTAGGACAAGTACTAAGGGTGCACTGTGTAGCCATGTCTGGGCTCCTATATATTAGGACAAGTACTAAGGGTGCACTGTGTAGCCATGTCTTTGTTCCTCTGCATATTAGGACAAGTACTAAGGGTGCACTGTGTAGCCATGTCTTGGTCCCCTGCATATTAAGACAAGTACTAAGGGTGCACTGTGTAGTAATGTCTGGTCTCCTGTATATTAGGATAAGTACTAAGGGTGCACTGTGTAGTCATATCTGGTCTCCTGTATATTAGGATAAGTACTAAGGGTGCACTGTGTAGCCATGTCTGGTCTCCTATATATTAGGACAAGTACTAAGGGTGCACTGTGTAGCCATATTGGGTCTCCTATATATTAGGACAAGTACTAAGTCTGTACTGTGTAGCCATGTCTGCGCACCTCATGTATTAGAACAAGTACTAAGGGTGCACTGTGTAGCCATGTCTGGGCCCCCTGTATATTAGGACAAGTACTAAGGGTGCACTGTGTAGCCTTGTCTGGGTCCCCTATATATTAGGACAAGTACTAAGGGTGCACTGTGTAGCCATATCTGGTCTCCTATATATTAGGACAAGTACCAAGGGTGCACTGTGTAGCCATATTGGGTCCCCTGTGTATTAGGACAAGCATTAGGGTGCACTGTGTAGTCATGTCAGGGTCTCCTATATATTAGGACAAGTACTAAGGGTGCCCTGTGTAGCTATGTCTGGTCCACTATATATTAGGACAAGTACTAAGGGTGCACTGTGTAGCCATATTGGGTCTCCTATATATTAGGACAAGTACAAAGCGTGCACTGTGTAGCCATGTCTAGTCCCCTATATATTAGGACAAGTACTAAGGGTGCACTGTGTAGCCATGTCTGGTCTCCTATATATTAGGACAAGTACTAAGTGTGCACTGTGTAGCCATGTCTTGGTCCCCTGCATATTAGGACAAGTACTAAGGGTGCACTGTGTAGCCATGTCTTTGTTCCCCTGCATATTAGGACAAGTACTAAGGGTGCACTGTGTAGTCATGTCTGGGTTCCCTATATATTAGGACAAGTACTAAGGGTGCACTATGTAGTCATGTCTGGGTTCCCTATATATTAGGACTAGTACTAAGGGTGCACTGTGTAGTCATGTCTTGGGCCCCTTATGTATTAGGACAAGTACTAAGGGTGCACTGTGTAGCCATGTGTGGGTCCCCTATATATTAGGACAAGTACTAAGGCTGCACTGTGTAGTCATGTCTGGGTCTCCTGTATATTAGGACAAGTACGAAGGGTGCACTGTGTACTCATATCTGATCTCCTATATATTAAGACAAGTACTAAGGGTGCACTGTGTAGTCATGTCTGGTCTCCTGTATATTGGGATAAGTACTAAGGGTGCACTGTGTAGTCATATCTGGGTCCCTATATTAGGACAAGTACTAAGGGTGCACTGTGTAGCCATGTCTGGGTCCCAACATATTAGGACAAGTACTAAGGGTGCACTGTGTAGTCATGTCTGGGTCTCCTGTATATTAGGATAAGTACTAAGCGTGCACTGTGTAGTCATCTATGGGTCCCTATATATTAGGACAAGTTCTAAGGGTGCACTGTGTAGTCATGTCTGGGTCCCTATATATTAGGACGAGTACTAAGCGTGCAATCTGTAGATATGTCTGGGTCCCTATATATTAGGACAAGTTCTAAGGGTGCACTGTGTAGCCATGTCTTGGGCCCCTTATGTATTAGGACAAGTACAAAGGGTGCACTGTGTAGTCATGTCTGGGTCCCTATATATTAGGACAAGTACTAAGGGTGCACCGTGTAGTCATGTCTGGGTTCCCTATATATTAGGACAAGTACTAAGGGTGCACTGTGTAGTCATGTCTGGGTTCCCTATATATTAGGACAAGTACTAAGGGTGCACTGTGTAGTCATGTCTGGGTCTCCTGTATATTAGGACAAGTACTAAGGGTGCACTGTGTAGTCATGTCTGGGTCCCTATATTAGGACAAGTACTAAGGGTGCACTGTGTAGCCATGTCTGGGTCCCAACATATTAGGACAAGTACTAAGGGTGCACTGTGTAGTCATGTCTGGGTCTCCTGTATATTAGGATAAGTACTAAGCGTGCACTGTGTAGTCATCTATGGGTCCCTATATATTAGGACAAGTACTAAGGGTGCACTGTGTAGTCATGTCTGGGTCCCTATATATTAGGACAAGTTCTAAGGGTGCACTGTGTAGTCATGTCTGGGTCCCTATATATTAGGACAAGTACTAAGGGTGCACTGTGTAGTCATGTCTGGTCTCCTATATATTAGGACGAGTACTAAGCGTGCAATCTGTAGCCATGTCTGGGTCCCTATATATTAGGACAAGTTCTAAGGGTGCACTGTGTAGCCATGTCTTGGGCCCCTTATGTATTAGGACAAGTACAAAGGGTGCACTGTGTAGTCATGTCTGGGTCCCTATATATTAGGACAAGTACTAAGGGTGCACTGTGTAGTCATGTCTGGGTTCCCTATATATTAGGACAAGTACTAAGGGTGCACTGTGTAGTCATGTCTGGGTTCCCTATATATTAGGACAAGTACTAAGGGTGCACTGTGTAGTCATGTCTGGGTCTCCTGTATATTAGGACAAGTACTAAGGGTGCACTATGTAGCCATGTCTGAGTCCCTATATATTAGAACAAGTACTAACTGTGCCCTGTGGAGCCATGTCTGGTCTCATATATATTAGGACAAGTACTAAGGTTGCACTGTGTAGTCATGTCTGGGTCCCCTATATATTAGGACAAGTACTAAGGGTGCCCTGTGTAGCCACGTCTTGGTCCCCTGCATATTAGGACAAGTACTAAGGGTGCACTGTGTAGCCATATCCGGTCTCCTATATATTAGGACAAGTACTAAGGGTGCACTGTGTAGCCATATCTGGTCTCCTATATATTAGGACAAGTACTAAGGGTGCACTGTGTAGCCATGTCTGGGCCCCTATATATTAGGACAAGTACTAAGGGTGCCCTGTGTAGCCATATCTAGTCTCCTATATATTAGGCAAGTACTAAGGGTGCACTGTGTAGCCATATCTGGTCTCCTATATATTAGGACAAGTACTAAGGGTGCACTGTGTAGCCATGTCTTTGTTCCCCTGCATATTAGGACAAGTACTAAGGGTGCACTGTGTAGCCATGTCTGTGCCCCTTATGTATTAGAACAAGTACTAAGGGTGCACTGTGTAGCCATGTCTGGGTCCCCTATATATTAGGACAAGTACTAAGGGTGCACTGTGTAGCCATGTCTGGGCCCCCTGTATATTAGGACAAGTACTAAGGGTGCACTGTAGTCATGTCTGGGTCTACTATATATTAGGACAAGTACTAAGGGTGCACTGTGTAGCCATAACTGGTCTCCTGTATATTAGGACAAGTACTAAGGGTGCACTGTGTAGCCTTGTCTGGTCTCCTGTATATTAGGATAAGTACTAAGGGTGCACTGTGTAGCCATGTCTGGTCTCCTATATATTAGGACAAGTACTAAGGGTGCACTGTGTAGCCATATTGGGTCTCCTATATATTAGGACAAGTACTAAGTCTGTACTGTGTAGGCATGTCTGCGCGCCTCATGTATTAGAACAAGTACTAAGGGTGCACTGTGTAGCCATGTCTGGGTCCCCTATATATTAGGACAAGTACTAAGGGTGCACTGTGTACCCATATCTGGTCTCCTATATATTAGGACAAGTACCAAGGGTGCACTGTGTAGCCATATTGGGTCCCCTGTGTATTAGGACAAGCATTAGGGTGCACTGTGTAGTCATGTCAGGGTCTCCTGTATATTAGGACAAGTACTAAGGGTGCCCTGTGTAGCCATGTCTGGTCCCCTATATATTAGGACAAGTACTAAGGGTGCACTGTGTAGCCATATTGGGTCTCCTATATATTAGGACAAGTACTAAGGATGCACTGTGTAGCCATGTTGGTGTCCTATATATTAGGACAAGTACTAAGGCTATACTGTGTAGCCATGTCTGGTCTCCTATATATTAGTATAAGTACTAAGGGTGCACTGTGTAGCCATGTCTAGTCCCCTATATATTAGGACAAGTACTAAGGGTGCACTGTGTAGCCATGTCTGGTCTCCTATATATTAGGACAAGTACTAACTGTGCCCTGTGTAGCCATGTCTTGGTCCCCTGCATATTAGGACAAGTACTAAGGGTGCACTGTGTAGCCATGTCTTTGTTCCCCTGCATATTAGAACAAGTACTAAGGGTGCACTGTGTAGCCATGTCTGGGTCCCCTATATATTAGGACAAGTACTAAGGGTGCACTGTGTACTCATATCTGGTTTCCTATATAATAGGACAAGTACTAAGGGTGCACTGTGTACCCATATCTGGTCTCCTATATATTAGGACAAGTACTAAGGGTGCACTGTGTAGCCATGTCTGGGTCCCCTATATATTAGGACAAGTACCAAGGGTGCACTGTGTACCCATATCTGGTCTCCTATATATTAGGACAAGTACTAAGGGTGCACTGTGTAGTCATGTCTGGTTTCCTGTATATTAGGATAAGTACTAAGGGTGCACTGTGTAGTCATATCTGGGTCCCTATATATTAGGACAAGTACTAAGGGTGCACTGTGTAGCCATGTCTGGGTCCCTATATATTAGGACAAGTACTAAGGGTGCACTGTGTAGCCATGTCTTTGTTCCCCTGCATATTAGGACAAGTACTATGGGTGTACTGTGTAGCCATGTCTTGGTCCCCTGCATATTAAGACAAGTACTAAGGGTGCACTGTGTAGCCATATCTGGTCTCCTATATATTAGGACAAGTACTAAGGCTGTACTGTGTAGTCATGTCTGGGTCCCTATATATTAGGACAAGTACTAAGGGTGCACTGTGTAGTCATGTCTGGGTCCCTATATATTAGGACAAGTACTAAGGGTGCACTGTGTAGTCATGTCTGGGTCCCTATATATTAGGACAAGTACTAAGGGTGCACTGTGTAGCCATGTCTTGGGCCCCTTATGTATTAGGACAAGTACTAAGGGTGCACTGTGTAGCCATGTGTGGGTCCCCTATATATTAGGGCAAGTACTAAGGCTGCACTGTGTAGTCATGTCTGGGTCCCCTATATATTAGGACAAGTACTAAGGGTGCACTGTGTAGCCATGTCTTGGGCCCCTTATGTATTAGGACAAGTACTAAGGGTGCACTGTGTAGCCATGTTTGGGTCCCTATATATTAGGACAAGTACTAAGGCTGCACTGTGTAGCCATGTCTGGGTCCCTATATATTAGGACAAGTACTAAGGGTGCACTGTGTAGTCATGTCTGGGTCCCTATATATTAGGACAAGTACTAAGGGTGCACTGTGTGGGGGGCGTGGCTAGCCAGCAACAGGAGCGCATGCACGGACCGGGGCTCCTGGTTGCAGGGACACACCGGCGGGTTTCTGCCGTGCCTGGAGGCCTCCACGGGGCCGAAACAGCTACCGCGGACACTCCCGGACCGAGACAAAGCGAAAGAGACCCTCCGCGGGTCTCCCGCGAATACCGCGATTTTGCGGCCTACGAACCGGGCGCATCCCCGGCCTGGAGTTACAGACGCGGCCGACCGGAAGTGAGGGCCGGCCGCGGAAAGCCGCGGTGAACGCCTACCAAGGAGCAGCGGAGGCAGGGGGGACAGCGGCTGGGATCTGCAGAGAGCCCGGGAGCGGGCAGAAGAACCAAGAAAGTGAGCGGCAGACCCACAGGACTGCAGACTGGGTGAGTGACGCCGCAGTTGCGGCCACCGGACCCTGTGGCCCCCCCTAAGCTCACCTACCCCTGTAGGACTGTGACAATACCCCTGGGGCACTGGAAACCCCCTGCAGTGCATCAAACACCCCAGGCCAGCAGACACACTGAGGGGCCCCCTCCACCCCTCCCCCCAGTCGGACATCACCTAGGCAGAAGGAGATAAGGAGATAAGGGGTGCAGAGGAAAAGAATTGGGGGCAGTGCGGGGGGAGGGGTGGAGAGGGGACGCTGCGGGGAGCAACGCGTGGTCCCCCCCCCCCTTTTTTCCCTTTTTCCTAAGGGAGCACTCTGCTCCCGAACAGAGGGGCGCAGTGGTAACTGACTGCCCCCCCCCCCCATTCACGTGTGTTCTGCCCCCTAACAACGTGGCACCCCAGGACTGTAATCCACTGCTGTATGCGCGCCCAGAGGCTAAGATCTGAGCTTCCACCTGAAAGAGACGCATTGAAGGTGCACGTACATTACTACACTATGATTGCACCCCAACAGCCATGCAGTAAAGCTTAAACTGCGCATGAATCCCCCCCTGTGACATCTTATAAGTTTGAGCCTACGGACACTCCCTACTATTATCCTCCAACAAGATGGCGCCCACCAAGCAGGCCAAAATAACCAGCAAACTGCAGCAATACTCTCGGCCCAGCACCTCAATGGACCCCCGATCTAATGCGCCCTCCAGCCCGCAGAGCGCGTCCCCTGAGGCAACAGCACCAGTTTCGCCCTCCGCATCTGGCCCAACTATCACCAATGTATTGAAAGCGATTACAGAGTCGCGCTCTGCCCTCACAGAAAAAATTGATGCACTACAGTCGGACTTTGGTCTGCTGCGAGCGGACGTCCAAACGCTGAGAGAGCGTACAACAGAAGTTGAGACGCGAGTCTCCAACTTGGAGGACACTGTTACTCCACTCTCAGACCAGGTGCGCACCCTCAACTCCAACCTCACGGCGCAGGGGAAAAAACTGGATGATATGGAGAACCGCCTGCGCAGATGCAATCTCAGATTCATAGGATTGCCGGAGGGCGCTGAGGGCAGAGATCCTTGCAATTATCTGGAATCGCTCCTCAAACAGGAGTATGGCTCCAACTCTCTGTCACCCCTATTCTGCATTGAGAGAGCACACCGCATCCCATCAAGAGCCCCGCCGCCCGGAGGCCCTCCACGCACCTTCATTGCAAAACTACTTAATTATAGGGACAGAGACAAAATTCTGGCACTCAACCGCGAGAGAGACCCGATAAGGGTTGACGGACAAACAATCCGTATCTTTCCGGACTTTTCCTTGGAGGTGCAGCAAAAGCGCCAAAAATTTGTAGAGGCTAAGAAGATGCTGCGCTCAAAACAATTGGTCTACGCCATGCTATATCCTGCCAGACTAAAGGTGATCAAGGATAACCGTTCCCATTTCTTTGAAAACCCGGAGGATGTCCTAAACTGGCTCGAACAAAATTAACCCGCACCGCGAGACTTTCACAGATGCATATTTGATGCGGCTGGCCGGTCTTCATTTTCCTAGGATCATTGCAGCATAATAGTGGAGGGTGCCTCCCCCCCCCCTTTTTTTTTTTTTTCTTCCCTTTCTCTCTCTTCTTCTCTCTATTTTTTCTTTCACTGCCTCCCCCCTTTCTTTTCCCTCATTCTTACCCCCCCTCCCCCTCCACTTTAGGTAAGAAGGCCGGCGGCCGAAGATAATGAAGATGGAAAACGTCGTGGGCTGCAATAAAGCTACCCTTTTTTTTTTCCTACGTGGACTGTGGGGGCCGGACTGGACTGGGGGCCTACGCAGCGCCCGCGGCCCATGCCAGGTACCTACAGCCTATACTGGCGCAGCCCGTGCCCACATAACCTTGTCTCTGTTTCTTCACAGGGGGACTTTATTCTCATGCCTATAACTGCTGTTATTGTTCTGCATTTTTCTGTTATAGTCTGTTGGTGACTTTTTCCTGGGGCTAGGCCTTACGCCCCCTACAAAGTCGTGAGTTATGGGATCGAAACCTGTCCAAAGTTCGGGGGGATGGGTAGGGTGGGAGGGGAGGGATTTGTTTGAGGTTGGTAAATGGGAACTGATTTTGGTTCGTTTTGTAATTTCTATGTGTGGTCGTTGGCGCGACTCTTTTTCAGATGCTTTAACCTGCGGGAATGGTGGCCAGTCCCCTGAAAATGGCTAGCACGTACTTAAAGCTGGTCTCCTGGAATGTCAGGGGTCTAAACTCTAAAATTAAAAGAGCATTGGTTTTTGACTTCCTTAAAACTCACTCCCCCCACATGATACTACTCCAAGAAACACACCTTAGGGGCTCGAAGACGCTGTCGCTTAAGCGCGCAACAATAGGCTCAGCATATCACGCGACTTACTCCAACTACGCTCGCGGAGTTAGTATACTGGTGGCCAAATCGGCCCAGTTTGCCTTCCGCCAAATACACATAGACCCGGGGGGGCGCTACCTGATCCTACAGGGAACTTTCCATGGCCGCCTCCTCACGATAATAACTGTTTATCTACCACCACCTGCTAATATTGAAATACTTCACGAGGTGATGGCACGAGTGGTCCTCCTGGAGGCGGCCCCGATAGTAATCATGGGAGACTTTAACCTGATCTTGGACCCGGCGCGGGACCGCCTCACTCCAGCCGCCTCCGCGCAGACCCGGCTCCCTGGTTGGGCCGTCTCCTACTCACTGCAGGAAATATGGCGTGCGAGACACCCACATGATAGAGCTTACTCGTGTCATACCCCGACCTACAATGCCTTTTCGCGCATAGATCTCTGTTTCGGCTCCCCGGACTGCCTCCGCATGGTTTGTGATATATCCTATCTGCCCAGGGGCATTTCAGATCACTCCCCACTCCAACTGGTGCTTGACCTGGGAGTCGAGGGAAGCCGCCCTGCGTGGAGACTGAGCCCGCTGTGGTTGGAACAGAGAGAAGTGCACGAGTACGCAGAACAAGAGGCTGAACTGTACTGGGAGGTCAACGAGGGGACAGCCTCGGAACTGGTGGTATGGGACGCATTCAAAGCCTTTACCAGGGGATCCTTTACCTCGGCTATTGCCGAGCATAGAAGATCCCTAGGGGCCCGCCGCTTGGATCTGGAACGGCGCCTTGATTTAGCAGAGACTAGACACATAGCAGACCCCTCCCCGGAAACTACTACAACTCTGGGTGCCCTGCGACGGGAATATAGACTACTGCTCATTGAATACACCAAGAAGAAACTTCTGTATTCCCGTCACCGGATCTTTGATCAGGGAGACAAGAATGGCCACTTACTGGCCTACCTGACTAGAGAGGACCAGACACTGCCACCGATTACGGCGGTGTGTGATGGCACGGGTACCCTAGTAAGCGATCCCAAATTAATTAACCAAACGTTCGCCCAATTCTATGGTGATTTATATACCTCCAGGCTGAGCTGTACTGAAACACAGCTCCTGGCGTACCTAGAGGACATTCCCTTCCCCACACTGAGTGGAGACAGCGCGGCCCACCTGGATAGCGACCTAAGTATAGAAGAAATAACGGAAGCCATTAAGGCACTCCCCAATAGGAAATCACCAGATGTGGACGGGCTCCCTGGGGAATGGTACAAAAAGAATGTGGAAACCCTGGCCCCGCGACTCCTCACATTATATAATTCTATTATGCGAGAGGGGACATTACCGGACACAATGCGTAAAGCCCTTATAATAATGATCCCCAAAACCGGGAAGGACCCCACGGACTGCGGCTCTTACCGTCCCATTTCTCTTCTTAACAACGACGTAAAAATAATTGCAAAAATTCTGGCGACGCGTATAAACTCAGTGCTGAAAGAGATCATACACGCGGACCAGTCCGGCTTTATGCCTGGCAAGAGCACGGACATGAACCTAAGAAGACTTTTTGATCACTTATCATACAAGCACACTAACTGCGGGAAGCGTACTCTGGTATTTATAGACCAGGCAAAGGCCTTCGACTCAGTAGAGTGGAAGTACTTATGGGCGGTGATGCGGCGGTTCGGATTCGGGCCAACCTTCATTAAATGGATCGAGATTCTATACGACTCCCCGGTGGCCAACATTAAAACTAATATACATGTTTCTGCTCAGTTTTCCTTAAGCAGAGGCACAAGGCAGGGCTGCCCTCTGTCCCCCGCCCTGTTTGCCCTCGCCATAGAGCCCCTGGCAATCCAAATTCGAACGTCACCAATAGTGAAAGGATTTAAACTAAACAATTACGAAGAGCGCATAGCGCTTTATGCAGATGACACCCTCCTCTTCCTTCAAGACCCGGGGGCGTCTCTAGACGCAGCTCTGGCTATATTTAGCACATTCGGCGCACACTCTGGCATCAGGGTCAACTGGGACAAAACCCATTTGTTGGCGGTGGACCCTGGGGCCGCCGAGCTCCCTCTGCCCGCCCCGCTGAGTTGGACAACCCAGACCACCTACTTGGGAGTAAAGGTCTCGGCGGAATTATCCGCCTTTTACAACTCCAACCTGGTCCCCCTCCTGGCCTGGGCCGAAGAGGTGGCGATACGCTGGGCTTCTCTCCCGCTTACCCTGGTGGGCAGAATAAACCTGCTAAAAATGAAACTACTACCAAAATTCCTGTACATATTGCATAATTCCCCTATGCTAGTCCCAAAAAAATTCTTTACCAAGCTTCGTGGGATTGTGCTGCGCATACTGTGGAGGGACACTACACCCAGGATTAAGTTGGAGACCCTGTGTCTCCCGTCGAACGGAGGGGGACTGGCTCTACCGCACTTTTATTACTATTACTTGGCTAGCCAACTGGTATACGCGGGATGGTGGATATGCTCGTCAAACTACAACCCAGCGGTGGGCCTGGAACGTAGAATGGTGGACCCTACGCAGAACCTTCGGGGGCTGCTACTGAGCGGCCCCTCATCCTCGGTCGGCCCCCTGCCCACGCCCATGCTGGCGACGCTGGAGATCTGGCAGCGGGTCACGAGACTGTCCGCTGCAGAGGAGACAGCGCGATCCCCACACACTCCCCTCTGGAATAACCCCAAATTGCCACACTTCCAGCGTTTCCCGGAGTCGGCCTTCTGGAGACGCCGGGGCGTCAACGTCCTCTCTGACATAGTCAGCGAGGGCAAGCTTTGCACCTTTATGCAGTTGCGGGTGGCCCATGGTCTGCCCGAAAATTCTTACTTTAGATATTACCAATTGCGAGATGCGGCCAGGGCTCAGTTTGGGGGCTCGTCTGTCCCACTATCCATGACGCGACTGGAGGGCCTGGCGCAGATGTGCAGCCTTGTCAGGCCGCTGTCGAGTTTCTATGCTCATACAGCGCGACACCTGGCCCCACTGGGCGAGAGGGCCGTACAGAGATGGGAGGTGGACATTCCTGATCTGACTTCAGGGGAGGATGAGGATATATTGGATGGATCTGGTCCCCCCCTGGTTAGCGCTAGAGACAAGCTCATCCAAGTCAAGTTTCTACACCGCATATACTACACCCCCTCCAGGTTGTGCACAATGGGCCTACTCCCTACTGCAGCGTGCCCACGATGTATGGTGGCGGATGGGACGGTTATGCATATGTTTTGGGAGTGCGCGGTCCTACAGGAATACTGGCGAGAGGTGCTTGTCTTTATGGAAACTCACCTAGGGGCACCAAGGATCATGCATCCTGGAACGTGCCTTTTTGGGCTCGTGGGAGACCTGCCGGTGTCCGCGGCAACACGTACACTGTACAAGCTGCTTCTCTACTATGCAAAAAAAGTGATTCTACTTAATTGGAAACACCCCGGGAAGCCGACTAGGAGCGCATGGGTCAGGGTCGTTAACGCCGAAATCCCAATGTATAAGCTGACGTATATGGCCAGGGGGTGCCCTGAAAAATTCGACAAGATCTGGGGTGGCTGGGTGAGTTGCTCAGCGACGGCGTCGGGAGAGTCAGACCAGGTGGTAGGGGGGGAGTGAGAGAGAGAGAAGGACAAAAAGAGAGACACCTGCTCAATTTACGTTAAAACCCAGTGCTCAGGAAACTATTTCTTTTTTTTCTCTGCTATTCCCACACACAAATAAATCTTATTTTCTCTTTTTCTCTTTAAGAGAGTCGCGCCAGGGGGTTGGGGGGGGTCTAAGTTTAAGTCTTTGTTTGTTTGTTTTTTTTTTGATTGATTACAATTGATCTATCCAAAGGTTAAACTGTTGTTCAGTAATAATCAATAAAGTTAGAGTTTAAAAAGGGGGGGGGGGGGATAAAAGAAATAAAAAAGTACTAGCCAGAAATAGCATACTAAGAAGAAATATCTCTGTATGCGCAGGCGAAGATCGCCTCTACCCTGTTTTCATGCAATGGATTACCTGCTGAACCTGACACCTGTGGTGCCAACTATTTGTATTTATATGCTTGTTTGTTCCTGGCTAAATAAAATTCCTTTAAAAAAAAAAAGGGTGCACTGTGTAGCCTTGTCTTGGGCCCCTTATGTATTAGGACAAGTACTAAGGGTGCACTGTGTAGTCATGTCTGGGTTCCCTATATATTAGGACAAGTACTAAGGGTGCACTGTGTAGTCATGTCTGGGTTCCCTATATATTAGGACAAGTACTAAGGGTGCACTGTGTAGTCATGTCTGGGTCCCTATATATTAGGACAAGTACTAAGGGTGCACTGTGTAGCCATGTCTTGGGCCCCTTATGTATTAGGACAAGTACTAAGGGTGCACTGTGTAGCCATGTGTGGGTCCCCTATATATTAGGACAAGTACTAAGGCTGCACTGTGTAGTCATGTCTGGGTCTCCTGTATATTAGGACAAGTACTAAGGGTGCACTGTGTAGCCATATCTGGTCTCCTATATATTAGGACAAGTACCAAGGGTGCACTGTGTACCCATATCTGATCTCCTATATATTAAGACAAGTACTAAGG
The DNA here is from genome assembly GCF_035609145.1 of Eleutherodactylus coqui. Lineage (NCBI taxonomy): Eukaryota > Metazoa > Chordata > Amphibia > Anura > Eleutherodactylidae > Eleutherodactylus > Eleutherodactylus coqui. The sequence continues at coordinate 155,543 of NW_027102366.1, forward strand.
GTGCACTGTGTAGTCATTTCTGGTCTCCTGTATATTGGGATAAGTACTAAGGGTGCACTGTGTAGTCATGTCTGGGTCCCTATATATTAGGACAAGTACTAAGGGTGCACTGTGTAGCCATGTCTGGGTCCCTACATATTAGGACAAGTACTAAGGGTGCACTGTGTAGTCATGTCTGGGTTTCCTGTATATTAGGATAAGTACTAAGCGTGCACTGTGTAGTCATCTATGGGTCCATATATATTAGGACAAGTACTAAGGGTGCACTGTGTAGTCATGTCTGGGTCCCTATATATTAGGACAAGTTCTAAGGGTGCACTGTGTAGTCATGTCTGGGTCCCTATATATTAGGACAAGTACTAAGGGTGCACTGTGTAGTCATGTCTGGTCCCCTATATATTAGGACAAGTACTAAGGGTGCACTGTGTAGTCATGTCTGGTCTCCTGTATATTAGGATAAGTACTAAGAGTGCAATGTGTAGCCATGTCTGGGTCCCTATATATTAGGACAAGTTCTAAGGGTGCACTGTGTAGTCATGTCTGGGTCCCTATTAGAGATGAGCGAACGTGTTCTTAACGAACACTTACGCACCCGAACACCGGCTTTTCCGAGGACTTCCGTGTTCGCGCGTAAGTATTCGGGGGGCGCCGGGGGGCGGGGAGAGGCGCGGCGGCGCGGGCGGCAGCAGCGGGGAACAGGGGGGAGCCCTCTCTCTCTCCCTCTCCCCCCCACTCCCCGCCGCAACCCCCCGCGCTGCCACGGCGACCCCCGAACTTTTTTCGCCCGAACACGGAATTCCTCGCGAAGTTCGGTGTCCGGGCGAAAAGGGGCGGAGCCGAACACGTTCGCTCATCTCTAGTCCCTATATATTAGGACAAGTACTAAGGGTGCACTGTGTAGCCATGTCTTGGGCCCCTTATGTATTAGGACAACTACTAAGGGTGCACTGTGTAGTCATGTCTGGGTTCCCTATATATTAGGACAAGTACTAAGGGTGCACTGTGTAGTCATATCTGGGTTCCCTATATATTAGGACAAGTACTAAGGGTGCACTGTGTAGTCATGTCTGGGTCTCCTGTATATTAGGACAAGTACTAAGGGTGCACTATGTAGCCATGTCTGAGTCCCTATATATTAGAACAAGTACTAACTGTGCCCTGTGGAGCCATGTCTGGTCTCCTATATATTAGGACAAGTACTAAGGGTGCACTGTGTAGTCATGTCTGGGTCCCCTATATATTACGACAAGTACTAAGGGTGCCCTGTGTAGCCACGTCTTGGTCCCCATATATATTAGGACAAGCACTAAGGGTGCACTGTGTAGCCATGTCTGAGTCCCTATATATATTAGGGCAAGTACTAAGGGTGCACTGTGTAGCCATGTCTGGGTCCCCATATATATTAGGACAAGCACTAAGGGTGCACTGTGTAGCCATGTCTGAGTCCCTATATATTAGGACAAGTACTAAGGGTGCCCTGTGTAGCCACGTCTTGGTCCCCTGCATATTAGGACAAGTACTAAGGGTGCACTGTGTAGCCATATCCGGTCTCCTATATATTAGGACAAGTACTAAGGGTGCACTGTGTAGCCATATCTGGTCTCCTATATATTAGGACAAGTACTAAGGGTGCACTGTGTAGCCATATCTGGTCTCCTATGTATTAGGACAAGTACTAAGGGTGCACTGTGTAGCCATATCTGGTCTCCTATATATTAGGACAAGTACTAAGGGTGCACTGTGTAGCCATGTCTTTCTTCCCCTGCATATTAGGACAAGTACTAAGGGTGCACTGTGTAGCCATGTCTGTGCCCCTTATGTATTAGAACAAGTACTAAGGGTGCACTGTGTAGCCATGTCTGGGCCCCCTGTATATTAGGACAAGTACTAAGGGTGCACTGTAGTCATGTCTGGGTCTACTATATATTAGGACAAGTACTAAGGGTGCACTGTGTAGCCATAACTGGTCTACTGTATATTAGGACAAGTACTAAGGGTGCACTGTGTAGTCATGTCTGGGTCTCCTGTATATTAGGACAAGTACTAAGGGTGCACTGTGTACCCATATCTGGTCTCCTATATATTAGGACAAGTACTAAGGGTGCACTGTGTAGCCATGTCTGGGACCCCTGTATATTAGGACAAGTACTAAGGGTGCACTGTAGTCATGTCTGGGTCCCCTATATATTAGGACAAGTACTAAGGGTGCACTGTGTAGCCATGTCTGGGCCCCCTGTATATTAGGACAAGTACTAAGGGTGCACTGTAGTTATGTCTGGGTCTACTATATATTAGGACAAGTACTAAGGGTGCACTGTGTAGCCATAACTGGTCTACTGTATATTAGGACAAGTACTAAGGGTGCACTGTGTAGCCTTGTCTGGTCTCCTGTATATTAGGATAAGTACTAAGCGTGCACTGTGTAGCCATGTCTGGGTCCCCTATATATTAGGACAAGTACTAAGGGTGCACTGTGTAGTCATGTCTGGGTCTCCCTTATATTAGGACAAGTACTAAGGGTGCACTGTGTAGCCATGTCTGGGTCACTATATATTAGGACAAGTACTAAGGGTGCCCTGTATAGTCAAGTCTGGGTCCTTTGTATATTAGGACAAGTACTAAGGGTGCACTGTGTAGCCAAGTCTGGGCCCCCTGTATATTAGGACAAGTACTAAGGGTGCCCTGTGTAGCCATGTCTGGTCTCCTATATATTAGGACAAGTACTAAGGGTGCACTGTGTAGTCATGTCTGGGTCCCCATATATATTACGACAAGTACTAAGCGTGCACTGTGTAGTCATGTCTGGGTCCCTATATATTAGGACAAGTACTAAGGGTGCACTGTGTAGTCATGTCTGGGTCCCCATATATATTACGACAAGTACTAAGGGTGCACTGTGTAGTCATGTCTGGGTCTCCTGTATATTAGGACAAGTGCTAAGGGTGCACTGTGTAGCCATGTCTGGGTCCCCTATATATTAGGACAAGTACTAAGGTTGCACTGTGTAGTCATGTCTGGGTCTCCCATATATTAGGACAAGTACTAAGGGTGCACTGTGTAGCCATGTCTTGGTCCCCTGCATATTAGGACAATTACTAAGGGTGCACTGTGTAGCCATGTCTGGGCCCTCTGTATATTAGGGCAAGTACTAAGGGTGCACTGTGTAGCCATGACTTGGTCCCCTGCATATTAGGACAAGTACTAAGGGTGCCCTGTGTAGTCATGTCTGGTCACTATATATTAGGACAAGTACTAAGGGTGCACTGTGTAGTCATGTCTGGTCTCCTATATATTAGGACAAGTACTAAGGGTGCACTGTGTAGCCATATCTGGGTCCCTGTATATTAGGACAAGCATTAAGGGTGCACTGTGTAGCCATATCTGGGTCCCTGTATATTAGGACAAGTACTAAGGGTGCACTGTGTAGCCATATCTGGGTCCCTGTATATTAGGACAAGCATTAAGGGTGCACTGTGTAGCCATATCTGGGTCCCCTGCAAGGATAGTTGCGGTGGAGCGGACAGCAACTGTTAGGTGATGTATTGATTTTTATGCAGCCAGGGCTTATGTTTGGGGTAGGGCCTATATTTCAAGCTCCCGAAAATCGTAGAAAAGAGCGCTGTAAAGTTGTGTGACTTTGTACCGCCACGTGCCACTTTGTGGCAACACAAAATCATGATATTGCTGTGAGAAAATGCAGTGATATTGCACAGAGCACAGATGCCATACCGCTGCGACTTTCTTGTGGCAATATTGCTGTCGTCCGTGTGAAAGAGGCCAAATACTGATAGATATAAAGTTCTGCACATGGACAGAGGAAATACACGTCACCATTACACACTAAATGGGAAACCTGGACAAACATAACATGGAAAAGGAATTGGGGATTTTAGTTACCAGAAAGGCCCATTTACACGGCCCGCTGATCGCTCAAATGACATTTTGAGTAACAGCTTTGAGGGATCATTTTGCATAAAATATTAAAGGGGTTGTCCCGCGCCGAAACGGGTTTTTTTTTTTTTTTAACCCCCCCCCCCCCGTTCGGCGCGAGACAACTCCGATGCAGGGGTTAAAAAAACAAACCGCTCAGCGCTTACCTGAATCCCGGCGGTCCGGCGTCTTCATACTCACCTGCTGAAGATGGCCGCCGGGGTCCGCTCCCTCCGTGGACCGCAGCTCTTCTGTGCGGTCCATTGCCGATTCCAGCCTCCTGATTGGCTGGAATCGGCACGTGACGGGGCGGAGCTACACGGAGTCGGCATTCTGCACGAGCGGCTCCATTAAAGAGAGCAGAAGACCCGGACTGCGCAAGCGCGGCTAATTTGGCCATCGGAGGGCAAAAATTAGTCGGCTCCATGGGAACGAGGACGCTAGCAACGGAGCAGGTAAGTATAAAACTTTTTATAACTTCTGTATGGCTCATAATTAATGCACAATGTACATTACAAAGTGCATTAATATGGCCATACAGAAGTGTATAGACCCACTTGCTGCCGCGGGACAACCCCTTTAAGTAGCTACTCAGCCACTTAATAGCTTACTAGTGTGCAAATGAAGCCTTAGCTGAAAGCAATAATAGCCCGAAGGCTATGAACTGTATTCTCATCCTTTGTTCTCCAGCGGGAAACAATGCTATCAGCACTACCCGTGGAGAACTGCTGATAAGACTGAACAGCGATTTTTAGTTTGCCCTGAATGTAACGATCATCTAGCAGTGCCCGAAAAGTGGATGATGGGCATGCATTTAGACGCAACGATTATTGCTAAAACGATCGCTTTTTAGCGTTTTTAGTGATTATCACTCCGTGTAAATGGGCCTTAAGCTTAACTGGAGCAACCAGTGTCTGACAGCTGCAGCCAAAGCAAATAGGATCAAAGGGGTGCATAAAAATACATCTAGAGACACATGATGATAATATTGTTCCTCCTCTTTACAAGTCACTGGTCAGACCACACATGGAATATTGTATACAGCTTTGTGCACCAGTACTCAAGAAGGACGTATAAAGTTTAAGCGGGCATAAAGGCGAGCAACAAAAATAGTTATGAAAATTGGGGTTATTTAGCTTAGCAAAAAAGAGCACTGAGGGGCGACCTAATAACTATGTATACATATATCAGGGGATACAGAGATCTCTCCCATCATATATTTATACCCAGGACTGTGACTGTAACAAGGGGGCGCCCTCTACGTCCAGAGGAAAGAAGGTTTCTACACCGACATAGAAGGGGGTTCTTTTCTGTAAGAGCAGTGAGGCTATGGAACTCTCTGCCTGAGGGCTTAGTGATAGTGAACTTGATAAAAGAGTTTAAGAGGAGCCTGGACACCTTTCTTGAATAGTCACTAATTACTTCAGAAGGGTCGGTGATCCAGGGATTATTCTGATTGCCATATTAGAGTTGGGAAGGAATTTGTACCTCTAAAATTAGGAAAAATTACCTCATTGGATTTGTTTTGCCTTCCTGTGGATCAACATTACAGAAAAATAGGCTGGACTGGATGGGCACATGGTCTTTCTCAGCCCCACACGCTATGCTACAATGTTACCAGCACTTTATATATATGTATATGTTTGGAATACATTGGTGTCTTTTATCTTGTTCTGTATCTCACAGCCTTTTGCTCTTCAGTCTATATCAGTATATCTGCAGCTTATATTTCCTTCGTGATGTCACCTGCCTGGAGCTAAAAACATAAGAGCGAGAATCAATGGGCAGAAAACGTCCCCCAGCTGAGTGTCAATCAAGTGTTGCTATTATTTAGGATCTCTTCAAACCCATTTGAATAGGAACATTTACAATGTTTGTTCTTATATTCGCCCCTCTATGTCTTCATTGTGGGCGCAGATTGTCTGTAATGAAGCCCCAGGTTGGCTCTGTAGTCAATAAGGTAATCCTCCTGCTCTTGGTAGATCCCCATTGTCTTTGCAGTGTACCATATATTAAGTGTAAAGTATCTGGAAACCCCCAACAAGATGCTGTTGATGGATCCTGTGAGGTTATTTTGTGGCTCTGAGAGCAGGATGATGTTCTGATGGGCCTAAAACTACATCTGTCTTTAATCAGCTGGTAGTGATGGCAGCGGTCAGGATTTTACCATATTCTCTATGGCCATGTCATGGGGAGCGAGGGATCTGGAGACCCCGAACGTGTGTGCGCCAATTACAAGGAGAACCATGGAGGCACCTTGTAGAGAGATATTATCATTAATCACCATCTCTATACAAGAGACCCGGCCTGTGGTTAATCTATCATCAGGTCATATGGGGGAAAATGGGGACATATTGGGAAATCTGCCAAACAATGACACAACCGCAACGTGGATTATTACAGATGCTGATTTATATGTGAAGGTTAATATGGTGGATGGATTCAAAATCTTATAATATAAGATTATATTCACGAAATAATAGTATCTGGCAGTAAGAAAGAAGATTAAACTGTAAGAATGTGAATGTTGCCCCCAAATATCACCCCGCACCAAGTCCTGGACGGCTTCAGCACTCAGACATGACAAGTTCCCACTATAATAATAAAGATTGTCATTAGTCTGAGGAAAATGGTGAGAATATTCCTGTAAATGTCCTTCATCACATCTCAGTAACTGCGGACATACGATTTCAAACTTATCATGGTTGGCTGTGATTGGTCAGTTACTGATCACATGACTGCTGCCATGGTTACAGCCAGGGCAATTGTGTTGTCGCGGCAGTTGGCAGTTGAGAGTGTTGGAGACTGGCGATGGAGAAGGAGGCGATGTCTGCTGGACCAGAGCAGAGCGATTTTATGGAGGGAGAGGAGGAGATTCGGAGGAAGAAAGGAGTGAGAAGACCAAGACATGTCTTGGATTCTTCAGATGAGGCTTCAAGCAAGAGCCAGAGGAGGAAGAGGAGGAGGAAGTCATCGAGCTCAGCGAAGCCCATCGTTCCACCGACTGATTCGGTGAAGAAAGACCTCGTTGGGAAGAAGCAACCCAAGAAGAGGCATCTGGATTCTTCAGTGGGAGAAAAGGACCCACCTGTAAAGATACAGAAAGAAGACCCGGGAGGCTCAGGTACCGCTGGAGATCTGCGGAGCTGTAGGAGCGCATTCACACATGACAGATATTAGTGCAGATCGGCGGCAGATTTCATCTTTTCGGTTGAAGGGGTGAAGTCTGCTCAGGATCCGCATCAAAGTCCACGTTAGAATCCACACCAATGGTTTGTGTTTGGACACAGAATTTGATGTGGATTTTGGTGCAGATTTTCAGTAAGTCCGCTAAGTGTGAACGCAGCCTGAGGGTCCCACACTGTACCGCCATGTCTGCTAATTCATGGGGGTTGTCTGCCGGAGAGGAAGAGGCAGGAAAGTGATCCAAATGTTCCATTGTATCACACTGTATTTATGTACATTGTATGATGTTCCTGCGGTTATGGATGAGCTGCTGAAATGGACAGTTTTCTGGTTCGCCGTCTTCTTACAATTCATGTTTTTTGTATTCTGGGGGGAAAATGATGGAAATGTTACATTGTATCAAACTGTATTTCTGTACATTGTATAATGTGAAATGTCAGATATTACTGTGATAAGGGCTCCTGCACACGTGTGACGTATAAACGCTCGCAGGGAGATGGCGTGATTGCGCTGTGTATGGAGCGCTATTACGTTTTCACGTGAACCTTTCCGCGCTGCTTACTGTACTTTTTTTGTGCTGCTGAGGTTGTTTATACCTGTTTTAGAACTGGCTGAGCAGCCTAAATAATCACCAGTGTTATCAATTAATACTGCAAAATCGCGCCGTTATGGTGGCTTGGGTGGTCAAATGTGAGCGAAAATAGAGCATGTTGCATATTTTTTTGCCCAACGGAAATACGGGTGCAAAAATGCTAAATTTTGCATTTGCTAAATCGCCCGTGTGCAGGAGCCCTTATAGATGAGCTGCTGGAATGTACCGTTTTCTGGTTCATCTTACAATTCATGTGTTTTGTATTCTGGGGAGAAAAGATACAAATGTTCCATTGTATGATGTTGTATTTATGTATATTGTGACATGTCAGATGTTACTGCTGTTTAGGCCGGATTCACACGCCCGTATTTGTGCAGCATATTGCGCCCGCAGTGAACAGAACCCATTCATTTTATCGGGACAATCAAATGTAGTTTTTCAGCTTACACCCAAAAATATGCCCTTTTTTCTGCAGATTTGAGCCCATCGATGCACTTGTGTAAATGCGCTGTGAATACTCAGGAGACCTACATTTTTGCAAAGCGTTAAGGCATAAAATCAATGAGATTGTCTGACTTTATATTTTTGTCTGCAGATATAACATGTATGTGTGCATTTAAAAAAAAACTGCCTGGCCAGCCAAAATACGTTTACACTGGCAGATTTGGGCCGGCCCGGCTTTCTTTTTAAAAAAACAACAACATTTGCTGCTGAAATGTACACTTTTCTGGTTACTCATCTTCTCCCATGTTTAGATGATCTGCTCTTCGGGGGCGTTCACACATCGCTGATTTGCTGCAGATTTTGGCGCAGATCTGCCGGAGCAGTCACCCATGCAATTTGTATTTAAATGAAAGGATGAAATCTGCTGCAGATCTGCATGAAAATCTGACAAAATCAGGCCAAAAATTGTGACTGAACCTTTAGGAAGTGAGTAGATTCAGCAATTGTTCCTCAGCGGAGGTGATCACAGCGCTATGGCTGCCCCCCACTGTGTAAGGGCTCCTACCCACTAGGGTTTCTTTAACGCTGCGATATCGCTGTGCTTTTTTAACGCAATTGTCAATGGGACTTTCTAATGTTAGAAACACATCGCACAAAAATCATAAAGCACCAACTTGTGATGGGTTTATAACATTAGAAATCCCATTGACAATTGTGTTAAAAAAAGCGCAGCGTTAAAAAAATGCAAATGGGTAGGAGCCCTGACAATACCAAAATGGGGTGTTTTTGAAACAAAAATTGTGGTAGTTTTCCTGTGGGCAGCATGGGGGCTCAGTTGCCTTTCAGTACGGGGGTATCTGGGTTCAAATCTGGGTTCATTCTCCAGTGTGAATATAGATTGTGAGCCACCAGGGGACAAAGCCCAATGTAATGCTAAACTGTGTACAGCGCTGTGGAATATGTATGTGCTATATATGTCAGTGCAATAAACAATAATGTACCCTGGTGGGTGATCTGCCGTCTATTAATGCCCTTACTATATATATGTTAGTAATGTATGTTATATAAAGAATGCCTCAGAATGCCACAGGAGGAGATCTCTGCCAGCCAGAAGCTGCAATAGATTCTCGCTATAATTTACGCCACTTTCTGGTCTTAAATGCAGCGAATCTGAGGGGTCCGCACCGCTGAGCCCCCGGCACATTGGCTGGTTACATGGTTGGGCTCCTCAATAGACACATTAGACACACGTACGAGGGCCAACGCACCAAATAGGTCTTAGTTCACCGCGCAAGTGACTATACGACAGCCAGATGAAACAGATGTAGACCTAAGGGACATATATGAGTATACTGATATCACTCCAGCCTCAGTCACAGAGCAAACACTATAAATACTGACTCATATTCTATTGGATCTGAGGGGAAAAAGAGAAATAATGTTTGTGTTATTACTGAGAGAAGGATGAAAGAAAACCATAAAGAACAAACTACTACTAAGTGTAATCAGAGCCGTGTATAGGGGTGCAGAATATATATATACAATGGGCTGTACTGCCTACAGCGACCCTCCGGTCCTGGACAAACAGAGGTGGCGCCACTTCTCTGACCACCTGATACACGCTGTGCATTAGTATACATCATTAGTCGGAGACTCTACATGCTGATGGGACCGGCCAGGACTGCTCACAGATCCCTCTTCAACCCTACAGAGGTATATTGTTGGCCAGTCCCCGGTATCTCGGCTGGTGGGCAGTATATATAGCACTTGTATGTTATTGTGCTATGTGGGGCATGGACTGTGTATTTATCATCGCTTGCACACGATTTGATATTTTGCTGCTTTTTGATGGTATTTATTGATTTTTATTGAATTTTATGTCTCGTTGGGAGTTTGTTTTTAATCAGAGTTGTTTATTAATAAAGTTGATATTTGTGGAGCGTGTAGATGTCATACTGTGTTCATTACATACCTCTACAGTGATGCTACCCTCACACGGGATAGATAATACAGACGCCACTTACAAACCGGACACCTACTACTTACATACCGGACACCTACCACTTACACGCCGGACACCTACTACTTACACACCGGACATCTACTACTTACACACCGGACATCTACTACTTACACACCGGATATCTACCACTTACACACTGCACATCTACCACTTACACACTGCACATCTACCACTTACATACTGGATATCTACCACTTACACACTGCACATCTACCACTTACATACTGGATATCTACCACTTACATACTGGATATCTACCACTTACACACCGGACACCTACCACTTACACGCCGGACACCTACTACTTACACACCGGACATCTAGCACTTACACACCGGATATCTACCACTTACACACTGCACATCTAGCACTTACACACCGGACATCTACCACTTACACACTGCACATCTACCACTTACACACTGCACATCTACCACTTACACACTGGACATCTACCACTTACACACTGGACATCTACCACTTACATACTGGATATCTACCACTTACACACCGGACACCTACCACTTACACACCGGACATCTACCACTTACTCACCAGACATCTACCACTTACACACCGGACATCTACCACTTACATACTGGACACCTACCAATTACACACCAGACACCTACCACTTACACTCCGGACATCTGCCACTTACACACCGGACATCTAGCACTTACACACCGGATATCTACCACTTACACACTGCACATCTACCACTTACACACCGGACATCTAGCACTTACACACCGGACATCTACCACTTACACACTGCACATCTACCACTTACACACTGGACATCTACCACTTACATACTGGATATCTACCACTTACACACCGGACACCTACCACTTACACACCGGACATCTACCACTTACACACCAGACATCTACCACTTACACACCGGACATCTAGCACTTACATACTGGACACCTACCAATTACACACCAGACACCTACCACTTACACACCGGACATCTACCACTTACACGCCGGACATCTAGCACTTACATACTGGACACCTACCACTTACACACCGGACATCTACCACTGATTTATTTGTCAATTAACAACCACAAACTTGTCAGAGATACCACTTACTCACTTGATAAATACCACTTACACACCAGACACTGATACTACTCACACACTGCACACTTACCACGTATGACCCCTCCATCGTCCCCAGTGCATACTGTGGGAGTCATGGACTGGGGAATCTGGAAACAAGCCAAATTCTTTCTTTAATTACTTAATTTTTTGTTATTACACATCTATGAGGCCTCGGTCAGACGACCGCTTTTTGCAGCGATTCGCGGATGCGCATGCGATCTGCGCATATATAGAAACATTGCTTCGCAATGGGGTCGGTGACATGGCCGCTTTTTATTCGGATGTCCGATAAATTATAGGACATGAGGAATCGCAGATCGCGCCTATCTGCGTTCTGCGATTCCTTGTGTTCTATATATGCGCTCAATGGGGCCGGCAGCAGCAGCGCTGACCCCATTGAGAACATATACTACAAAGATCATTCTCCTCTGCCACAGCTGTAACAGCTGTGGCAGAGAAGAACGATGTTCGCCCATTGAATTCAATGGAGCCGGCAATACAGCCGACTACATTGAAAGCAATGGACTGCCGGCGAGCGCGGCATGAATTTTCGGGAAAGGCTTGAAAATATAAGCCCTTGCCTGAAAACCATCCAAAAATGTGTAAAAAAAAAAATACTCATCTTGTCCCTGCAGCCGGAGTTCAGCCGCGGCCGGCTGGCAGTTCTCCTGAACTGCTCTGTGTAGTATTCAGCAGGCTGTATTGCCATTGAATTTCAATGGGCGGACAGCGCTCCTTTGATCGGGCCCGTTTCGCCGGAAACACTGCTAGCTGCAGATTTTTCGGCGAATCGTCGGCCCCGGTCATGCGATTTGCGGATGCGCATCCGTCATGCGATCCGCAAATCGCGGCAAAAAACGGTCATCTGACGAGGCCTAAAGGGGATGTTTGGGAATACAACCAAATTGAGGCCATCTGTGCTGCCTGTGGTAAAACCTCCTAGGACAGGAGAATGTACTGTTACCATGTTTGGTAGTTTAAATCGCCTTAGTTGCCATTCTGCCAGACCCCTCCTCCTAACTCAGGGGTCATTTAAAGCCCCTTGTGTATGCAAAAAAATACACAATACAGTTCACCTGAAACAGTGAATCCTACAGAGCGGTTAGGAAGCATCAGCTGCAGGCTGGATTCTTGTGCATCCAACTGAATGGTGGCCACATCAACACATCATAAAAAGCACTTTGTGAAACTTTTCCACAATTAACTGCTGAGCAATAAAATTGGCAACACTGACCCTCCCATTGTGTGTCTGAGTCAAATCTAGCCAAGACTGTTATATTCCTAGGTATATTATTATATATATTATATCCAGGGAAGAGTTACCAAGATGGTGAGCAGTCTGCAAATCATGTCCTATGAGGAATGATCAAAGGATCTGGGAATGTTTAGGCTGAGAGGAGACTTAATAGCGGTCTACAAATATCTGAAGGGCTGTCACAGTGCAGAGGGATAAGCCCTATTCTCATCTGTACAAGGAAAGACTAGAAGCAATGGGATGAAACTGAAAGGGAGGAGACACAAATTAGATATTAGACAGTGAGGGTGATCAATGAGTGGAACAGGTTACCACGGCAGGTGGTGAGTTCTCCTCAAATGGAAGTGTTCAAACAAAGGCTGGAAAAACATCTGTCTGGGGTGATTTAGTGATCCTGCACTGAGAAGGGGGTTGGACCCGATGACCCTGGAGGTCCCTTCCAACTCTACCATTCTATGACCCCTTCTTATTTGGAAAACCTAAGCTAATTCAATATGTTGGATGTCAAAATGGCCTCCTAAAACATCTCCTCCACCAAGAAATGCAGCCACCTCCCCAATTAATACTTTTACACATCGGAAGTAAATTATCTCGTTATTATACCAGTTAAACGTGTGTGTCCAGACATTTGCCTCAGCTGTATTGTTGTACCTAAGTGCTGTATACTTTATACCAAAAATCCAATGGAACCCAAGAGTAAGCAGGACAATCTTTCCATAAGAGAAGGTTTTCCTGCTGTCTTATGGGGTCTGATGTGTTATTTATTTATTTTTTACACAATATATACAGTTACTGATCACATAACTAGGCAAATAAGGCCCAAATTAGTAAAATATGCATCTAAAGCCTAAGTCACATGTCCATAATACAGATACAATACATACTGAGCCCCTTATAGGAGTGATAGTTAATACCTACAGACTATGTAAGATGTTATCTTCTGTATTAAAGTGGTTGTCCTTCTGCTCCCGTCACATGATGGCCAATTTTAACGTAGCAACTACAGTTCCCAGAGGGGCCTTGTATCTGACCGTCTGGCTGCAGGCACCTACCTCTATTATAACCTATAGCCTGTATATTCACTGTTATATTCACTATTAGGAGGACCAACTGGCTCAGGAAGCACCACATCTACAACCATCCAAGAACGACTACGATTCCATCATGTTCTTGGCCGGGGAGCCTACGGAGAAGTTGTGCTGGCAGAAGACATCGTTACCTGCCAGCAGTTTGCAGTGAAGGTGATCAGGAAGAGGGCCCTACTAGCAGAAGTGGAGCTGGCGGACGTGATGGTGGAGCACCGCGTGTTACAGATGACGTCAGGAAGTCCCTTCCTCATCCATGCAGAATTTGCATTTCAGACCAAGGTATAGTTGTTATCACACATCTCCAAGTATGTGCGATATCTCCAAGTATGTTATCGCACATCACTAGTATGTGCACCGTAGATGTGGACTTTGTAGTATAACTTCTAATTAACCAACCTTCTTACATGTCTCTTCTACATTACAGACGCATGTTCTACTAGGATTAGAGTTTCTAAGCTGCGGGGACCTGAATCAACTCCTACAGTCAAAGGGACGGCTCGATATCAACAGTTCCAGGTAAAGATTTAGGGTGGTTTTACACGGCACATATTTTGCCTATTAACAAGCAACAACTGACAAGATAGCATGTTGGTTGTTGCTCGTTAAGGTGGTCTAACATGAGCAGATCATTAGTATGGCACATTCCGCTGTTTACATGGGGAGATGTGCTGCTGGTGAGCCAACACTTTTATGCTCACATAAAAGATCTGGTCAGCAGATGACAACCATTTGCTCACAATTGTCGGATCGCGAGCCTCCTCCTACATGGCTGATGATTAGTGATCCATCCAATAATCATACTTTAGCTACAGTTTAGGAAACAGTATTTTGTCGCTCCTCAGGATCTCACACCGACTACTTATTCTCTTTCTTACAGATTCTACGCTGCGGAGATGGTGTGCGGCATCCAACACCTCCACGCCAAGGGGATCATCCACAGAGACCTGAAGCCCGAAAACATCTTGGTGGCTGAGACAGGGCACCTGAAGATCACCGATTTCGGTCTCGCCCTGGACAACATGCTTGGAGGTCGAACAGCTACTGACTATGCTGGGACCGAAGACTATATTGCTCCTGAGGTGAGAGGAATAGAATCTTCTTACCAGTTGTTGACATAAGTGTATTTATGTTCTTGGGTTGTGGATCATGGAGACAGTAGTCCGAGATGGAATAGAGGACTGCGGTCTCTACACAATGCTAGTCTAGAGCAGTGCACATATCCCATGTAATGCCTTTCTTTTAGGGCAGACGACTTATGTTATTAATGATGTAGAACTTATTTCCCAACTTACTAACTGTTGTCTGTTTATGGCAGATGGACGCCGGAGAGGAGTACAACGCCGCCGTAGACTGGTTTTCATTCGGAGTCATCATGAATCAAATGATCACCGGCGAGCGTAAGTATCATCACAAACTCTTTAATGAGTCCACCTCCGGAGCGAAGAACATCATAATGCAGGTAAGCATGTTACTAATTTTGTATGCTTTTATTGTCTTTACTAGTCAGATTCTTGTAATTGTAGTTAGTATTAAAAACTACATTTCTGATTTCAGCTCCTCAAGAAAAATCCAGCCAAGCGTCTAGGAGTCAATGGGAACATCCGTGGTCATCGGTTCTTCCAGCATGTAGAATGGGACTCTGTGGAAACCCTGAGGATGGCCCCACCGCACATCCCTGCCCCCACTAAGTCGGAATTCCATCAGCAATTCGACTTAGACACCATCGAAGCAGAAGAGGCCAAGCAATCCGAGCTGTCACCGGAAGACCAGGCCAAGTTCAGAGGGTTTTCATTCTCTAACATGAAGACCCTCTTAGACACCGGCTCTACAACCACCTGAGCAAGCGGCCCTCCTGAGCCCCTGCAACGCCATCACAAGGAAGGACGGCGAGGGACCCCTGAGGAGAGAGCCAGCAGTATCACCCAGCTGGCGGTAAGTACAGGCGCCACAACATCTGCGCCCCGTAGCCTCATTGACATGTGCTGTACCTAAAACCCTTTTTTTTCTTACCAGTAAATGGATTTCCCCGAACCAATGACAGCAGCAGCTGATGGTGCTGCCACGGGTACCAGGAAACACATTGGTGCGCGATGGCCGGCTATTAAGGGGTGGAAGGAGGCCGGATTTTTTTTTTTATCTTATGACATCTAAGCACATGTCTATGAATATTTCACATTTACTGGTAATTGCATTTCCTCACGCCCATAACAGTAATGTAATGAGCGATGGGGAAATGAGGTGAGTGTTGGCCGGCTATTAAGGGGTGGAGGAGGCCGGATTTTTTTTTTTTTTTTTACCCCTTGGTGACATCGACCATAAAAGTACAGGGGATGTGTGTGGGGTCTGTATGGAATGGACTTGGCTCCCAAGCTCACTCCATAAACTGAAGTGGCGCCACCTGTCTTTGACAATTCACACCTAGAAGCAACAGCTATGATCAGAAATAACTTCAATTATGGCTGTTGAGTATTTTAATGCAGCTGTCAATTCTTACAGTGGCATTTGAATAACCTAATCAGCATTTAAATGTTCCAAATGGCCTTCCCTGGGTTGTATAAGTGAATTAATGATCCCAAGTTCAAGCACCAATAGAGGCCTAAAAAAATAAGTGTAAAACATTTTTGAAAAAAGTTAAAAAAAACCTTGTCCTATATTTCTAAAAAAAAAAGAAAAGTAATTTGCATTGCAGCCTGCGTAAAAGTCCGTTTAAAATATTGAATTATTTATCCCAGATGATGAACACCATTATGAAAAAAATACATAACACCAGATTTGTATTTTTTCATTACCCTGGCTCCAAGAAAAAATATGAAATATAAAGCGATCAAAAAGTTACACAACCACTAGTCATCCTGCAGAAATTGAGTCCACACATCCGCTGCATCAACAGTAAAATGAAAAAGTGATGGTGCCTTAAAATAGCAACAGAAACTATTTTTTTTTTATATATTTCAATTTTTAAAATTAGTATAACAAAAAAAAAATGTAGTTTGGAAATTGTGGTAAATGTGCTGACACACACAGAATAAAGTTTTTGTGTAATTTGTGCCACAGTGTGCACACCAAAAACAACAGGTCCAAAAATAAGCATAATTGCATTTTTTTTCATTTCAGCCCACTTAGAAATCTGTAAAAGTTTTTCTGCATATTTTATGGTATATTAAATTGTACCAGTGAAAAACACAACTCACCCCACAAAAAAGCACTCAGACAGCTAATCCCATGAAAAAACATCTTGCTATTTAGACCCCAAACATTAGACCACAATTTAACAATTATATCAGAACAATGTGGTGCGCTTCTGATAAAATCTAGCGCCCCCTGCAGCTTTTCCCTTATGCCTCCTTCAATGTTATGCCATCCCATAGTGAGAACTTAAAGGGATTAGCCCAGCAGGCCTAAAGAGAGGTTAGTGTAGTGTAGGTCCCATCTACAAGAGGTCGCCTTGACGTGGCAGATGGGCTCACATGTTTTGATCAAAATGTGTGCTAAGAACCTCACATCTTCATATGTCAGTAAATATAACAAGAATGCCATTTAAATTCAGATATTCAGTGCTTGCAGTAGTGTTGCAGCCACTTGTATTTGCTTGTATCGTTGCAGCCATGATGTATGGTGCGCTAACACATATGGCCTATAAAAGGCTCTCGGAGGCTCCTTGTATGTAGTGAGTAAAGGAAATAAAAAAAGAAGGGTGGAGCAAGACCCAGTGAGGGTGGTGGAATGTTTATGGAGTACAAAGAGCTTTCAATGATTGAGTATTTTGAATGGTGGAGGTGCTGCCAACCAGATGACGCTCCACCAGTGTGGGCGTGAGTGTAGCAAAAAAGGATGTGAAAAGAACTGGTATGGAGGCGCAACCCTCTAAGCTACTAGAAGATGTAGATCCAAGTCCAATGTGTGAAGGTGAAAGTACTTCTTTTTTATTATTTTTTCACAAATTAAAAACCAGCAATAGAATACGCATTTCGGGGAAGAACCCCTTCGTCAGTTCGGCTGGATAGGACAACAGGATGCCTGGGGGGGACACGACTCCAAAGATGTATTGGATGTGTCGGAGGTCCTGTGTGCAAGAAGGCAGGGGAGACGCAATCAAAGAGACTTGTCTCTGTTAAAAGCGTATGAGAAGGAATGCATTCTGACTCCCGCTATCCCCTACTTTGCTGCTGAGCATGGCTGAAGGCCCTTTATCTGGTAAAATTCATAGCTAGCGGTTAGCGTGACATGACTGTGCCACGGACTGTGGCATGACTATATTAAGAGGTGAGCGACTAGTCTCTTGACATCACAGCCATGTCACAGGCTGCCAGAAAACCTCTGCTGGGCCACTTGTGGGCAACATGCCATATGTTGTGCAGGCCTGGTTTAGACACTGACTGCCCAATCTATCTCCAATAGGGCCTATCCACAGGTGATGCAAGTCTGATTGGTGGGGGTCTCATCACTGAAGACCCCTTGTGGTCTCCAGAATAAGAGTCTGAAAGGTCTGCCTGTTTAAGCCCTCTTCTGTCACTCTGGGCTCACTGCCTGCCTTCACCCCTCGGCAGAGTGAGGAGTAGATTGAATAGAGCAGTGTCGCTGCATGTGTGGAGCTGCTCCATTGTTCTTTAATGCAGACCGCTGAGTGCTTGTACTAGCTATTTTCATCATCGCCATTGAAATAAATGGAGCTGCACTGTGCATGTGCAACCACTGCTAAGATGCCATCTCCACGTCTCTGTAGAGGGTATAGAGAGCCCACAGTTAGGAAAATGGGGACACAGGACCCCAATTCTTGGGAATGATAGACCCTCACTGATTAGAGCTTCATCACCTATCCTGTCGATAGCCAATATAAGCCAACCCTGGTATATCCTCAGTAAAAAAAAAAAGAGATGCAAACTCATTTTAGAAGAATTGGATCCAAAAAATTGTCAATTAAGATAATAAATCTAATACTTTGCCCATGACACCACTTGCCCCTCCTCCCCATATGTGCTTCTCTTCTATCTGTTGTCCCTCACATGGCTCTTCTCCTGCTGTGCCACCATTTGTCTCCCCATGTTTCAACTTGGCCCTCCTCCCCATGTCTCCTTTACCCGCGGTACTACTTCTCCCCCGTGCCCCATCTTGCCCTGTGAAACCACTTGTCCCCACCCATACAATCCCATGTACCACCACTTGCCCCACCTCCTATGCCCAATGTCCCTCTTTCTCCCTGTGCCACTTTTCCCCTGTAGGTCCTTTTCCCCCTGTTCAACCACTTGTTCCCCAGCCCATGCCCCTCAAATCAGTCAGTCAGATAAACTTTTGTGACCAGGTCTCCCCGAAGCCTCAGTTCATTGTGGCCAAACTAATGAGCACTTTCCTCCTATTAAGAGGTTAAACAGATGGCCGTGCTTGTGGAGCTTTTTGCGGACGTGAAACGTGATGAAGCAAAATCATTGATTTCCATGGTTTCATTTTGTCTAGCGTAATTCTCATGAGATATTACTACACGCCAGAAAAGATACAACTTGTCCTATCTTTCAGGTTTATTTTTTCTCTCAGGCCCAATGGCCTGGAATTCGAACAGTTAAAAAAAGTCTTTCCGCTGGTTCATGTTCTAACACGCTCTGTAGCGGCGAGTGTTTTTGCGCATGCGCCCGTCTGTTTAAGCCCTGGAAGAAGCTTTCCCCAGATGGCAGCGGACAGATGGAACAGTTCACCAGGAGTCGGAGGGCTGCAAGCTGGGGGGGGCTGAAATAATCAGAAGTGTAAGGCCGCCTTCACACGGGCGGAAATCCCGCGGCGGGATTTCCGCCACTGAAAGCTTGCATAGGAGAGCATTACAATACGCACTCCTCTGCAGACGGCCGCGGTTTGGCCGCACAAAATCTCGCGCAGCAAACAAACCGCGGCATGTCCTATTTTTGTGCGGGGCTCGCAGAGCCTCGCACAGAAACCTCACTCACCCCGGCACATGAATGAACCGGGGCCGCCGGGCGCGGGCGTATACGCGCTCGTCTCTGCAGACGCTCGGGTCGGGTCCTGCGGCGAGAATTCTCGCCGCCGGATCCGACCCGCTCGTCTGCAGGTGGCCTAAGGCTATGTGCAGACATCAAAGAGGAAATCTGCACCAAAACCTGCATGTGGATTTTAGTGTTTGTGCCCAACACATAATTCAGCTCTGGCATCGCAATGAATGAAATCTGGGGAAAATCCATCACGCTTTCACATTTGTTTTGAAAATCGGCTGCATGTCTGTTTTCTGCTGCAGATTTTCCCCACTGTGATTCATTTACATTGCACTATGCATTGTTGCAGAACTTTGGTACCAAACTACTGCAACAGTTCTGCAGTGTGTGAACTCAACCTAAAAAGCAGCAGTCAGTAAGTCCGGGACATGGAGATGCTGTTGGTGTTTCCCCCGAAAATAAGATCTACATTGAAAATAAGCCCTACCCTGATTTTGCAGGATTTTTGGGGAGGGTCTAAATATAAGCCCTACTCCCAAAATAAGCCTTAGCTGCATTACATTAAAAAAGGAATACCTACCTAGCAGGCTCGGTCCGGGTCAACCATCTGCTGTCTGGAGCTCCGCCGTGCGTTCTGCAGTCCTCGTTCTCCCACTGAAGATCACTTTTTGGTTACAGGATTCATGAAAAAAACATCTCATCTCCAGAAAGCAATGGTTGTAATTGGCTGAGCAGTGCAAGAAGAACCAATCACAGCCATCGCATTGTGGAGGCAGGATTTATTAATTGGTCAATCAATGTCATGGCTCAGCTCATTGAAGCTCCAAACAGCAGTGGGAGGGACCTGCACCAAATCTCCTAGGTACGTTTAATAAGACATCCCCTGAAAATAAAACCTAGAGCCTCTTTTGGGGCAAAAATTAATATGACAGGGTCTTATTTTCGTAGAAACACGATAATATGTTGCTAATAACCATGTCAGACGGTCGCACAGCTAGTCCATAGTTACTCTGGTCTGTGTGGTTGGAGAGTGCCGTAAGCTAGTGAGTAGAAGATGAGGACCTGCAGGTAGAGAGCAAGGGATGAACTAAAAAATCTAGCGATCAATAGGGGGTAAGTAATAGTTCCTGGTCTCTGGATAAATATGACGACTTCCCAATATCACACAATACAAGGCATCTTTTACACGGAGCAACTATTACTCAGCTCATCACTCCGAAAAAGTCTCTGAAGTCTATGAACAGCAGTCGTTTATTTACCTTTACATAGAGGGATGATTGTTCATTAGTCGTTCGCCAAAATATTGTTTGTAGGGGGATCTCCATTCAAATTTGTTCATAATTCGTTCCAGTGCGACTTTACACCAGATGACTTTTGATCAATCAGCGACTATTTTTTAGTTGAGCGGAAGCAAAATGACGAGTGAGCAAATTGTTCTGCATCATCTTTCTGCCATGTTTAAGCAGGACGACTATCCAGTCGCTGTGACCCATACTGATCACAAGAATGGAGGGCCAAGATACCTGTAGGAGAGCTGCTGCCCCTTATAGTGTAGACACATTTCTGCTCTCCTCTATTGGCAGTGTTGGGTATTGCAGCTCAGCCCTATCGCCATCATTGGCTCCTTCATTCTTATGACTGGTGGTGATCTCCGCGGTCGGACCGGCACTGATCTCACATTGTGCTATTTTAGGGATACTTCAGTGATAGATGCCGATAAGAACATGGAGGAGATGATTCAGCATTATGAAGAGAATCGCGGGAAGATCCTTGCAGCTTGACAGAAGAACGGCGCCGTTACATTGTGCCTCATAATGCAAGAGGACATTTAAAAAAAGTAAAACGAAGAAGCGCGCCAATCCAAGAGCAGCCGCCATCTTTATGCAAGAGGAACTAAGTGGCTTCACTATATGGGAACAGATATGATATAAATCCAACTGCACCATTATGGGGGACCGAGAGCCGACTCACAAGGTGCTATCGGTGGACCAATGTTCCATCGCTTCCCATCAGTATCTGATGAGTCTAATAGAGGATATCATGTAAATAGTCATATTTATTCATCTCCGCTCACCTGTTATATTTCTTCCCTTTAGAGGGCCCATTTCCTTCTGTTCCTTACACTGATGTTACTGCTGTCGTTTCTTCATGTTGGTTTACTGAATGTGGTAAATAAACTGGAAGTATTGTAAAGTACATGTGAGTTTTGTTCCCGCTGCATTCCCATGATGATTGGCTCACAGCAGGTTTGAACGTGATTTTTAAAAGGTGAGAAGAGTAAAGCCCGACTAAGGGCGGACACCCACTAGCGGTTTTTTCTCTCTTGCGCTGCGAGAGTGAGAGAAAACACTCGCCTTGCAGCGCAAGAAAAACGCTGGGATATCGCTAGTGTTTTCCATGGGGCCAGCGGCAGCAGCACTAGCCCCATTGAAAACATAGGGAGAAGACCGCGGACTTTTGCCACAGCTGTCACAGCTGTGGCAGAAGTCCAGCATGCTATCCCATTGCTTTCAATGGGGTTGGCACTGCTGCCAGCACCATTGAAAGCAGTGGTTTGTAGCAAGCCCCGCAGCATGATTTTCGGGGAACGGCTTGAAATATAAGCCCTTCCCTGAAAATCATCATTAGCTGGTTAAAAAAAAAACAAAAAAAATTTATTCACCTCTCTGCCGCTCAGGCACGTCCTCCGGCTGGCTCCCCTGCACTGCTGTCCAGCACTTTCAGCAGGCGGGAATTTAAAAATCCCGGCCTCCTGAAAGGGCTGTGCTGATTGGCTGAGCACTCAGCCAATTACAGCCAGCACTTAGCTAATCATGAATGCAGGAGTACAGATGATTCCAAGATGGCGGTAAGAGATACAGTGGGTGGGCTTGATGAGTATGAGGGGGATGCAGTGGGTGGTTTCACAATTTGGCTGAGATGCCAGTGCTGTGTATTGTGTAAAATGGAGCCATGGGAGTCAGAAACTGCTGCAGACCAGAAGGCAAGGATACAAACAACCAACCCAACGAAGGGAGGACCCCCCAGCATCGTGGAACAGGCTCAAATTTGTAAAAAAAAAAAAAAAGGATGTGAAGGTATTCAAAGCCATACATGTAATATGAGGAAGGCAAGATTGATACCTTATTGTAGCATCAGGAAAACCCCTTTAATTACAGTCTGAGGAACTGCAGAACAGGAGTATTAATATGGGTCACCTATAAACTGTAACTATGAATGGTGGCAGATAGTTCAGTCAAATCACACTTTTAAATGTCTTTTTTCCAATATTAGCGCCCCTCTTGTCCACTGCTAGTGGCTGGTATTGCACGTCACCCCTTACTTTTGAATAAGAAAGACCTCCAATACACACAGGCCGTGTTCAAGAGAGGGGCTGTTTTGTAAGACGACTTGAGGTCATAGTGCATCTATAGTCACCCATAGCTCTGTATACAATTTACAAAGACCCCGGAGCCATCCATATATATCCCACTTCTGTGCTCCATGCAGTCTTGCAGACATACAGAGAATCTTCAGCTGTGGACCCTCCTCCTCCTCGTCTTATTTACTTCAACACTAAGGTGATTTGTGGAAGACTCAGGATGTTGCTGAATAAACCTAAATTATATCCTGTAGGGTTTGTAGTTTTCTTCTAGAGGGACTTTTCCCATCTGATACTTGGTTTTCCCATTTGCCAAGCGGCATCAGAGTTGCTCATCTCCCTGTTTGCCCGGAGCCCACTGGGTATGATCACACAGGAACTGGAAAGATGAAGAGGCTCTTTCATTAGTGCACAAAAAGCTACATAAACTTGGACTTCTCTACCAGCTTTTGGTCAGTAGCCTCGTCTCCACACTAGAACTATATGGGAGCAAACCAAAGGGGAAAAACAGCTAAAACCGTAATAAATACCAAAGTGTTCACCAAGGTGTATTTTAGGACCCTGCCTTATGGAAGCACTTATATCACAAACCAGGATGTTACTCTACTGGTACTGTAAGCCAGGGGTGCACAACATACCGCCCGCAGGCCACATGTGGCCCACAGTGCCATTCTGTGCCGCCCAAGCCGTCTGCACCCTGAAATATCTATGTGTGGCAGCTCATATGTAGTTTCCACATCAGGGTGAAGAGTGGGGGCACATAGCAGGGCAACAAGTATGGGCAAGTATGAAGGGTGAGGTGTGTAGCCATATCTGGGCCCCTTATGTATTAGAACAAGTACTAGGGGTGCACTGTGTAGTCATGTGTGGGTGCCCTATATATTAGGACAAGTATTAAGGGTGCACTGTGTATTCATGTCTGGGTCCCCTATATATTAGGACAAGTA
This sequence comes from Eleutherodactylus coqui, assembly GCF_035609145.1. Lineage (NCBI taxonomy): Eukaryota > Metazoa > Chordata > Amphibia > Anura > Eleutherodactylidae > Eleutherodactylus > Eleutherodactylus coqui. Next base: position 179,420 of record NW_027102366.1, read on the forward strand.
ATAAGGGTGCACTGTGTAGCCATATCTGGTCTCCTATATATTAGGATAAGTACTAAGGGTGCCCTGTGTAGTCATGTCTGGGTCCCTATATATTAGGATAAGTACTAAGGGTGCACTGTGTAGCCATGTCTAGGTCCCTATATATTAGGATAAGTACTAAGGGTGCACTGTGTAGCCATGTCTTTGTTCCCCTGCATATTAGGACAAGTACTATGGGTGTACTGTGTAGCCATATCTGGTCTCCTATATATTAGGACAAGTACTAAGGCTGTACTGTGTAGCCATGTCTGGGTCCCTATATATTAGGACAAGTACTAAGGGTGCACTGTGTAGTCATGTCGGGGCCCCTATATATTAGGACAAGTACTAAGGGTGCCCTGTGTAGCCATGTCTGAGTCCCTATATATTAGAACAAGTACTAACTGTGCTCTGTGGAGCCATGTCTGGTTCCCTATATATTAGGACAAGTACTAAGGGTGCACTGTGTAGCCATGTCTGGTCCCCTATATATTAGGACAAGTATTAAGGGTGCACTATGTAGCCTTGTCTTGGTCCCCTGCATATTAGGACAAGTACTAAGGGTGCACTGTGTAGCCTTGTCTGGTCTCCTATATATTAGGACAAGTACTAAGGGTGCACTGTGTAGCCATGTCTTTGTTCCCCTGCATATTAGAACAAGTACTAAGGGTGCACTGTGTAGCCATGTCTGGGTCCCCTATATATTAGGACAAGTACTAAGGGTGCACTGTGTAGCCATATCTTTGTTCCCCTGCATATTAGGACAAGTACTAAGGGTGCACTGTGAAGTCATGTCTGGGTCTCCTGTATATTAGGACAAGTACTAAGGCTGCACTGTGTACCCATATCTGGTCTCCGATATATTAGGACAAGTACTAAGGGTGCACTGTGTAACCATATCTGGTCTCCTATATATTAGGACAAGTACTAAGGGTGCACTGTGTACCCATATCTGGTCTCCTATATATTAGGACAAGTACTAAGGGTGCACTGTATAGCCATATCTGGTCTCCTATATATTAAGATAAGTACTAAGGGTGCACTGTGTAGCCATGTCTGGGTCCCTATATATTAGGATAAGTACTAAGGGTGCACTGTGTAGTCATGTCTGGGTCCCTATATATTAGGACAAGTACTAAGGGTGCCCTGTGGAGCCATGTCTGGTCTCCTATATATTAGGACAAGTACTAAGGGTGCACTGTGTAGCCATGTCTGGGTCTCCTATATATTAGGACAAGTACTAAGGGTGCACTGTGTACCCATATCTGGTCTCCTATATATTAGGTCAAGTACTAAGGGTACACTGTGTACCCATATCTGTTCTCCTATATATTAGGACAAGTACCAAGGGTGCACTGTGTACCCATATCTGGTCTCCTATATATTAGGACAAGTACTAAGGGTGCACTGTGTAGTCATGTCTGGTCTCCTGTATATTAGGATAAGTACAAAGGGTGCACTGTGTAGTCATATCTGGGTCCCTATATATTAGGACAAGTACTAAGGGTGCACTGTGTAGTCATGTCTGGGTCTCCTATATATTAGGACAAGTACTAAGGGTGCACTGTGTAGTCATGTCTGGGTCCCCTATATATTAGGACAAGTACTAAGGGTGCACTGTGTAGCCATGTCTGGGTCCCTATATATTAGGACAAGTACTAAGGGTGCACTTTGTAGCCATGTCTTTGTTCACCTGCATATTAGGACAAGTACTAAGGGTGCACTGTGTAGCCATGTCTTGGTCCCCTGCATATTAAGACAAGTACTAAGGGTGCACTGTGTAGCCATGTCTGGTCTCCTATATATTAGGACAAGTACTAAGGCTGTACTGTGTAGTCATGTCTGGGTCCCTAAATATTAGGACAAGTACTAAGGTGCACTGTGTAGTCATGTTGGGGTCCCTATATATTAGGACAAGTACTAAGGGTGCACTGTGTAGTCATGTTGGGATCCCTATATATTAGGACAAGTACTAAGGGTGCACTGTGTAGCCATGTCTTGGGCCCCTTATGTATTAGGACAAGTACTAAGGGTGCCCTGTGTAGCCATGTCTGAGTCCCTATATATTAGAACAAGTACTAACTGTGCTCTGTGTAGCCATGTCTGGTTCCCTATATATTAGTATAAGTACTAAGGGTGCACTGTGTAGTCATGTCTTGGTCCCCTGCATATTAGGACAAGTACTAAGGGTGCTCTGTGTAGCCATGTCTTTGTTCCCCTGCATATTAGAACAAGTACTAAGGGTGCACTGTGTAGCCATGTCTGGGTCCCCTATATATTAGGACAAGTACCAAAGGTGCACTGTGTACCCATATCTGGTCTCCTATATATTAGGGCAAGTACAAAGGGTGCACTGTGTAGCCATGTCTGGGTTCATATATATTAGGACAAGTACTAAGGGTGCACTGTGTAGCCATGTCTGGGTCCCTATATATTAGGACAAGTACTAAGGGTGCACTGTGTAGTCATGTCTGGGTCTCCTGTATATTAGGACAAGTACTAAGGGTGCACTGTGTAGTCATGTCTGGGTCTCCTGTATATTAGGATAAGTACTAAGGGTGCACTGTGTAGCCATGTCTGGCCCCCTATATATTAGGACAAGTACTTAGGGTGCACTGTGTAGTCATGTCTGGGCCCCCTATATATTAGGACAAGTACTAACTGTGCCTTGTGGAGCCATATCTGGTCTCCTATATATTAGGACAAGTACTAAGGGTGCACTGTGTAGTCATGTCTGGGCCCCCTGTATATTAGGACAAGTACTAAGGGTGCACTGTGTAGTCATGTCTGGGTCTCCTGTATATTAGGACAAGTACTAAGGGTGCACTGTGTAGCCATGTCTGGTCCCCTATATATTAGGACAAGTACTCAGGGTAAACTGTGTAGTCATGTCTGGGCCCCCTATATATTAGGACAAGTACTAAGGGTTCACTGTGTAGCCATATTGGGTCTCCTATATATTAGGACAAGTACTATGGGTGCACTGTGTAGCCATATCTGGTCTCCTATATATTAGGACAAGTACCAAGGGTGCACAGTGTAGCCATGTCTGGTCTCCTTTATATTAGGACAAGTACTAAGGGTGCACGGTGTAGCCATGTCTTGGTCCCCTGCATATTAGGACAAGTACTAAGGGTGCACTGTGTATCCATGTGTGGGTCCCCTATATATTAGGACAAGTACTAAGGGTGCCCTGTGTACCCATATCTGGTCTCCTATACATTAGGACAAGTACTAAGGGTGCACTGTGTACCCATATCCGGTCTCCTATATATTAGGACAAGTACTAAGGGTGCACTGTGTAGCCATACTTTGTTCCCCTACATATTAGGACAAGTACTAAGGGTGCACTGTGTAGTCATGTCTTGGTCCCCTGCATATTAGGACAAGTACTAAGGGTGCACTGTGTAGCCATACTTTGTTAACCTGCATATTAGGAAAAGTACTAAGGGTGCACTGTGTAGTCATGTCTGTGTCTCCTATATATTAGGACAAGTATTAAGGGTGCACTGTGTAGCCATATTGGGTCTCCTATATATTAGGACAAGTACTAATGGTGCACTGCGTAGTCATGTCTGGGTCTCCTGTATATTAGGACAAGTACTAAGGGTGCCCTGTGTAGCCATATTGGGTCCCCTGCATATTAGGACAAGTACTAAGGGTGCACAGTGTAGCCATATCTGGTCCCCTATATATGAGGACAAGTACTAAGGGTGCACTGTGTAGCCATATCTGGTCTCCTATATATTAGGACAAGTACTAAGGGTGCACTGTGTAGCCATGTCTGGTCTCCTATATATTAGGACAAGTACTAAGGGTGCACTGTGTAGCCATATCTGGTCTCCTATATATTAGGACAAGTACTAAGCGTGCACTGTGTAGCAATATCTGGGTCCCCTGCATATTAGGACTAGTACTAAGGGTGCACTGTGTAGCCATATCTTTGTTCCCCTGCATATTAGGAAAAGTACTAAGGGTGCACTGTGTAGTCATGTCTGGCCCCCTATATATTAGGACAAGTACTAAGGGTGCACTGTGTAGCAATATCTGGGTCCCCTGCATATTAGGACAAGTGCTAAGGGTGCACTGTGTAGCCATATCTTTGTTCCCCTGCATATTAGGACAAGTACTAAGGGTGCACTGTGTAGCCATGTCTTGGTCCCCTGCATATTAGGACAAGTACTAAGGGTGCACTGTGTACCCATATCTGGTCTCCTATATATTAGGACAAGTACTAAGCGTGCACTGTGTACCCATATCTGGTCTCCTATATATTAGGACAAGTACTAAGGGTGCACTGTGTAGCAATATCTGGGTCCCCTGCATATTAGGACAAGTACTAAGGGTGCACTGTGTAGCCATGTCTGGCCCCCTATATATTAGGACAAGTACTAAGGGTGCACTGTGTAGTCATGTCTGGGTCTCCTGTATATTAGGACAAGTACTAAGGCTGCACTGTGTACCCATATCTGGTCTCCTATATATTAGGACAAGTACTAAGGGTGCACTGTGTACCCATATCTGGTCTCCTATATATTAGGACAAGTACTAAGGGTGCACTGTATAGCCATATCTGGTCTCCTATATATTAAGATAAGTACTAAGGGTGCACTGTGTAGCCATGTCTGGGTCCCTATATATTAGGATAAGTACTAAGGGTGCACTGTGTAGTCATGTCTGGGTCCCTATATATTAGGACAAGTACTAAGGGTGCCCTGTGGAGCCATGTCTGGGTCTCCTATATATTAGGACAAGTACTAAGGGTGTACTGTGTACCCATATCTGGTCTCCTATATATTAGGACAAGTACCAAGGGTGCACTGTGTACCCATATCTGGACTCCTATATATTAGGACAAGTACTAAGGGTGCACTGTGTAGTCATGTCTGGTCTCCTGTATATTAGGATAAGTACAAAGGGTGCACTGTGTAGTCATATCTGGGTCCCTATATATTAGGACAAGTACTAAGGGTGCACTGTGTAGTCATGTCTGGGTCTCCTATATATTAGGACAAGTACTAAGGGTGCACTGTGTAGTCATGTCTGGGTCCCCTATATATTAGGACAAGTACTAAGGGTGCACTGTGTAACCATGTCTTGGTCCCCTGCATATTAAGACAAGTACTAAGGGTGCACTGTGTAGCCATGTCTGGTCTCCTATATATTAGGACAAGTACTAAGGCTGTACTGTGTAGTCATGTCTGGGTCCCCTATATATTAGGACAAGTACTAAGGTGCACTGTGTAGTCATGTTGGGATCCCTATATATTAGGACAAGTACTAAGGGTGCACTGTGTAGCCATGTCTTGGGCCCCTTATGTATTAGGACAAGTACTAAGGGTGCCCTGTGTAGCCATGTCTGAGTCCCTATATATTAGAACAAGTACTAACTGTGCTCTGTGTAGCCATGTCTGGTTCCCTATATATTAGTATAAGTACTAAGGGTGCACTGTGTAGCCATGTCTGGTCTCTTATATATTAGGACAAGTACTAAGTGTGCACTGTGTAGTCATTTCTTGGTCCCCTGCATATTAGGACAAGTACTAAGGGTGCTCTGTGTAGCCATGTCTTTGTTCCCCTGCATATTAGAACAAGTACTAAGGGTGCACTGTGTAGCCATGTCTGGGTTCCTATATATTAGGACAAGTACTAAGGGTGCACTGTGTAGCCATGTCTGGGTCCCTATATATTAGATCAAGTACTAAGGGTGCACTGTGTAGTCATGTCTGGGTCTCCTGTATATTAGGATAAGTACTAAGGGTGCACTGTGTAGTCATGTCTGGGTCCCTATATATTAGGACAAGTACTAAGGGTGCACTGTGTAGCCATGTCCGGGTCCCTATATATTAGGACAAGTAATAAGGGTGCACTGTGTAGTCATGTCTGGGTCTCCTGTATATTAGGATAAGTACTAAGGGTGCACTGTGTAGCCATGTCTGGTCCTCTATATATTAGGACAAGTACTTAGGGTGCACTGTGTAGTCATGTCTGGGCCCCCTATATATTAGGACAAGTACTAACTGTGCCCTGTGGAGCCATATCTGGTCTCCTATATATTAGGACAAGTACTAAGGGTGCACTGTGTAGTCACGTCTGGGTCCCCTGCATATTAGGACAAGTACTAAAGGTGCTGTGTAGTCATGTCTGGGCCCCCTGTATATTAGGACAAGTACTAAGGGTGCACTGTGTAGTCATGTCTGGGTCTCCTGTATATTAGGACAAGTACTAAGGGTGCACTGTGTAGCCATGTCTGGTCCCCTATATATTAGGAGAATAGGTTTTAAGTAAAAACAGTTATGCGCTCGTGGAAAGAACAAAATGGGGGTAAGTCAAATGTAAATGCTGTCCCTCCCGCAAGAAACGGAAAGCATAAATAAAAGTATAAAATGGCACTTACTCCGAAGGAGGGGGGTGTATAAAACAAGAAGCCCCCTCCTCTGTGTGCCGACTCCTCAAGGTTCTCTCTGTCGTCAATGGAAGCCGCAGGAACCAAGTTGATTAATCCAGTTTTAATATAATAAAAACAGGTTTACAGAAAGGCAACGCGTTTCGGTACAATATGCACCTTTTTCAAGCCTATTAAAACATATACTGACAGCCAGATTAACTCACATTTATATATGTCAGGATAACATTTTACTTCTGTGTGCAGCGCCATATTCTGGGTGGAGCTACGTAATCCGGAGGGGAGGAGTCTGTGATAATAGGTAGGTTTGTACCACGTGTTCCGTTGGGTGATGTGGCCGTATAGGCCGGAAGTGTTACGTGGCGTTTGTGTGCTTCTAACTTTCATTTTCGTGTGGCGTGGTCACGTGAATCCGGCGTGCCACGTCAACACGAAGGGATTACAGTCAAGGGACTTGGTGACGCGATCACGCTGTTAGTGCGTGTCGCGTCGTTCTGAAGGAATCTATGTAGAGATGGCGCCGGCACGTCTGATGTACGTGCCCCATCATCACGGAGGGTCCTTGGTCATGTGACCTGATGACGCAACCACGCTGTCAGAGCGTGCTGCGTCATTCTCAAAGGACCTGTATGTCAATGTTGCCGGCACGTCAAGCGAACGCGCCGCGCGTGATGGGAGCCATGTGATTGGAGGTTGCAGTTACGCAATCTCGGCGTCATGCGTTACTATGGTAAGCAGTACGTGGGTTACTTCCCCTGCCTGTTACGTCCCCTACACGTCACATGAATGTTAAATGTGCTCATATTGTTAATGCATTATCTGTCAGTAAGCAGCCTGGGTAGTAAACATGTATAACAAATGTGTTTACAATAAATATGTATAACAATAAATATAAAAATGTATAACAGATATTTTTACCATGAATACGTGTCATCTACAATCAAAACGCAAGGTAATTTAGAAGAAAGAATACATCCGTGAAGCTGTATCATTCTTGTTCCAATTAATGCATTAAAGGAAAAACAAAAATGGCTATAGGTATAGATTAAAAAGTTACATATAGGGGACCTATTAATCAATAAATATATAAAATTATAAGATATATCCCTCCTGCAAAAATAGTCACTTATTTGCATGAAAAAGGATATTCTTTTAAAGTGAGTCTAATCCTTCTGATTAGAGTTAGAATTATAGCGCATTCTATTTATAAAAAAAAAAAAAAAATTTTTCTGAAGAAAGCCACGTTTTTGTTGTCACATTCATAAAACCAATCACTATACACCTATACTACTCCGTAAATAAATAGAGACTTATCGGTCATTAAAAACGCATATAATCATCAGGTGTGTGTCGTTTATCTGATTACATCTTATCGTACGTAATTGTTCGTAGATAAATAGGAGTGGCTTAAAAGAGACCTATTGGTCATAAAACATATATGATCATAGGATGTATGTCGCATACATCTGATTGTATCTTGTGGTATGTGTAACACCTCAAATGGCACATTGCATAGGAGGCAGTTTATATATGTATATTTCCATCACTTTTAAAAATTCTTTTCCAGTGCTTCGTTGAGCCCCTGTGGAAATAATGTCTGCATTTTGTATATCCAGTACATTTCTCTTCTTTTCAATAACGAGAAGAGACCTGGTTTGATTGTTTCAACTGGGACCACTTTCAGTCCTGTGGGGTCCATATTGTGTGTCAGTTTGAAGTGGCGGGAAACACTGTGTTTTTCAAAACCTTTGATAATGTTATTTCTGTGTTTATTGATACGTATTCGCAGGGCATTAATTGTGCGGCCGATGTATTTTAGGCCGCATGGGCATTCGAGTAGATAAATAACATAATTAGTACTACAAGTCATAAAAGATTTTAATGTGTGTTTTTTTCCGGGTTGTGGTAGTGCAATTTCTTTTTTGCCATTGATGATAGATGTGCAGCATTTACATCGTGTTAGTCCGCATTTGTATGAACCTTTGACCGGCTTCATATTGCTAATGCATGTGGGTTCCTCATGGTTCTTCACCCGTTGTTTAGGGCGAGATGGGGCTACCAGGTCCTTTATCGTCTTGTTCTTACGGAAGATTATGCGTGGTCTGTCTGCAATAATTTCTTTGAGAAATGGGTCTTCTTGTAAAATATTCCAATTTTTGAGAAGTATTCTACGTATATTCGTGTGTTGTATATTGTATTTCGTGGTGAAACCTGACTTGAATGAACTCATGTCCCTAACGGTTTTTTCTTCTTTATCTTCCTCATTGGTGATTCTATTTATTTGTTCGGTGGTTTGTTCTAAATTTAAGGCTTTTTTGTAAGCTGTATCAATGAGGGGAGTGGGGTAATTCTTCTCCTTGAATCGTTCTTTCAAAACTGTTGATTGGTTTTTAAAATCTTCGATTTTAGAGCAGTTTCTCCGTAGTCTGATAAACTGCCCGTACGGGATGTTGTTTTTCCACCCCTTCGCATGGCAACTGTTGTATTTCAGGTAACTATTGGTATCTGTGGGTTTGAAAAAGGTTCTTGTATGCATTTTCTCATTTTCTATAAACACTTCGATGTCTAGAAAGCATGCCTGGTTCCTGCTGATGGTACTTGTAAATTGAAGTCCCCAATCGTTACAGTGCAATCCCTGTATGAATTTATTCAAGGTGTCCTCTTCTCCTCTCCATATCAGGAAAATATCGTCTATAAATCGGCGGTAGAAAATGATGTCTGATTCGTGAATGTTCTCCTCGAAGGCCCCCATAAATAAATTTGCGTAGGCGGGCGCAAATTTCGTCCCCATCGCGGTTCCCTTTCTTTGTTTGTAGATTTTATTGTTGTGTGTGAAATAGTTATTATTCAGGATGAATCTGATGGCACAAAGAATAAAATCCTTTTGGTTTCCTGGCATAAAAGGGTCCTTTGTTAGAAAATGGTTGACGGCCGCGATACCCTTTTCATGCGGGATATTGGAGTAAAGGGCTGTTACATCAAGTGTGCATAGGATGTAATTAGGTTGCCAGTCTACCTTTTTCAAGTTGTATAGAAAATCCTTAGTGTCCTTAAGGTAAGCCGGTAGTTTGATGACTAGCCGCTGCAGTTGGTGATCTATATACTCAGAGAGTGTACTTGTTACCGAGTTCATTCCTGCGATGATCGGTCGACCTGGGGGATTTTGTCGATTCTTATGTATTTTTGGTAGGAAGTAGAAATACGGTGTCTCCGGTTCTTTTATACAGATGTAATTTTTCTCTTCTTTCGTTATACATTTTTTTGTTGTCAAGGCATCTTCCATTAGGTCGTAGAGTTCTGTTAGGATTTTCTTTTGGGGGTTTTCTTTCAGTTCTGTGTAGTATTCTACGTCACTGAGAATTCTTCTGGCTTCAGATTCGTAGTATTCTTTGTTCATGATAACCGTGGCACCTCCTTTATCTGCTTTTTTTATAACTATTTGTTGGTTTTCTGCCAGACCTGATAATATCGTTTTCTGTTTTCTATTTTTTATGAAGTTTGAAGTGGGGATTCCTTTGTCGCACATTCGGGTGAGATCTTTCAGCGTCTTCTGATAGAATGTTTCTATGTAGCAGCCTTTGCTTTCAAGGGGATAGAAGAGACTTTTAGGTCTCAGATTGGTTTTTATTAGATCTATGGTAGAGTGATTTAGTTCGGTGGTATCTACGTATATGTCTTCTTTAGAAAGTTTCTTTATTTCGAAATGACGGGTTAGGGTTAATTTTCGAATGAAAGCATTTAAATCTATGAACAGGTCGAACATATTCGCATGTATTGGTGGGCTGAACGATAGGCCCTCTGCCAGAATTTCCAGTTCCTTTCTTTTAAGGATATAATCTGAAATATTAAAAATACCTTTAGATATTTCTTCATCTCGGTGCACTATTTGGTCGTCGGGTTGTTCTTTTGTTGTATTCTTCTTGTGTTGCTTCTTGCCGCCTCTTCTCCCCCTTCTCCTTTTGATAGTCTTCTCTGTTGATTTGGGAGCATTTTTGTTGGATTGTAGAATTGAGTTATTTTTGTTCTTGGGACTGGGATGGGTTGCAATCTTGTTGTGTGGCTCCGTGTTGTTCTCGGGCTCATCAGGTTGGGAGGGTCTTGGTGCGTTCTTGTCTGTGGAGTTAAGGATCTCTTCTGCCGGTCTTCTATTCCTTCCCTTTGTGTTGTCTCTAGGTTTTGGGGTGGTTCTGGGGTTATCACTATTGTCTGTTGGTTTTGAATCGTTCTTGGCACAAGCTCTTGTGTTGGTCTGGTGTTGCTGATTCTTCCGTTCGTTTGTTCTTTTGTTTTTAGACTTTCTTTCATCCGGTCTAGGTCTTTTAGGATTTCCATTGATGTAGTAATCGTGCCCCTTGGTGACGGTATGTGCCCTCGTCCTAAAAAAGAGGGTGGGGTTGATCCTGTAGCGCCACCCAGTAGGGTTTCTTCTAATAGTTGTGGTGAGATGTAGTTGGAGTCCGGTGTTTTCGGAGATTTGGAGCTAAGGATAGTATTGTTGGATTGGTTGCTCCTCGTCTTTTCAGTTGGAATGGCTCTTCTCTGGTTTGCGTTATCAGGACGATCTTGAAACGCAGGTACTCTTAACCTTGGTGCCATTGTGTCACCTTGATTATTTTCGTTTCTCCTAATAATGTTATTGGTGTTTTGATTCCCCTTAAACCGATTGGGAATAAATGTTGAACTCCTGGGATAGATCCTCTTTTGGTATTGGGGGTATTGTGTGTAATTATGTGGTGGGAACGGGGTAAAACCCATCTGGTTGCTCCTATAGTCGTATCTATAGGTCTTGTTATATTGGGGTCTAAATGCAGGTCTTTCACTTCTATCATTATTGAACCTAGTTCTGAAGTTTCTATTTGTATAGACTCTGTTGGTCCAGGGTCTGTATGGTGGATTTGGTTTTCTGTTATTTCGTGTATTGTACCAGTTTTGTCTGTTATTTTGTGGATATGCATTATATCTATGGCGGGGGTTATTAGTTGGAATGTTCTGTATGAGAGGGATTATGGATTGGGAGTGCTCAGTATCATCTCTTGTTAATGTTGTTTGTGGTATGAGTGTTCCTGTATTTTGTTCAGTGTCCTCAGTAACTACTTCCTTATTGTTTTCATTATCTGTAGTGTTTAATTTATGTTCCCAAGCATATATTTTTTCCGAGGCTAGGTCAGCAAGATCTCTTCTAAGTTTCACTATCTTCCGTGATAGGATCTTAGATTCCATGTGGTTTGTGTAGTTTAAAGCAAACGCAAAGTCGTCATCGTTACAGTGCGTAGCCAGGCAGTATAAATCATTTAAAGCTGTTAAACCGAGATCTATGCGTTTGGCTATAATTTTATCAAGCATTAAATCAGAAAATGTGATAAGCATTAGTTTCCATTCCCCGGCGAAGGTATTGTCATTCAGAAATGCTGGTGGTATACCTACTCTTAAGCCCCTAGGGGCTATCTTATTTTCTTGATACAGACCTAAAAAAAACCAATCAATTACATGTCTCCACAATGTTTCTATACAACCTTTTAGTTTGTATTTTAAAAGATTTTTATCAGGGGGGTTCTCCATTTGTCCGGAGCCCCAGGTCCATTCATTAGTGAATCCCTGTGGGATGGAATTCATCTTAAAGGAGGGATTGTCCTCGAAACCGCGACGTAGAGAGCCAGTCACTCTTATCGGAAGCGATTCCCATTCTCTCATTAAAATGTCCATTTTCCTGTCGCTTAGTCTGAAAAAAGGAAGACCGGTCTCCTCTTGGATCCGTAAAACGAAATATAGATGCAAACAATGGTTCAGACAGCGCCAAATGGATATAAAGCGGGTTCCCCAATGTGCTTCTCTCTAATCCTCCTTGTAGGAGGAGAGCTGCAATAACAATAAAAAAGGGGGGACTCTCACCAGGAGAGTGGGCCCCCAAGGAAGAAACAAAGAATAGGTTTTAAGTAAAAACAGTTATGCGCTCGTGGAAAGAACAAAATGGGGGTAAGTCAAATGTAAATGCTGTCCCTCCCGCAAGAAACGGAAAGCATAAATAAAAGTATAAAATGGCACTTACTCCGAAGGAGGGGGGTGTATAAAACAAGAAGCCCCCTCCTCTGTGTGCCGACTCCTCAAGGTTCTCTCTGTCGTCAATGGAAGCCGCAGGAACCAAGTTGATTAATCCAGTTTTAATATAATAAAAACAGGTTTACAGAAAGGCAACGCGTTTCGGTACAATATGCACCTTTTTCAAGCCTATTAAAACATATACTGACAGCCAGATTAACTCACATTTATATATGTCAGGATAACATTTTACTTCTGTGTGCAGCGCCATATTCTGGGTGGAGCTACGTAATCCGGAGGGGAGGAGTCTGTGATAATAGGTAGGTTTGTACCACGTGTTCCGTTGGGTGATGTGGCCGTATAGGCCGGAAGTGTTACGTGGCGTTTGTGTGCTTCTAACTTTCATTTTCGTGTGGCGTGGTCACGTGAATCCGGCGTGCCACGTCAACATAATGTCTGCATTTTGTATATCCAGTACATTTCTCTTCTTTTCAATAACGAGAAGAGACCTGGTTTGATTGTTTCAACTGGGACCACTTTCAGTCCTGTGGGGTCCATATTGTGTGTCAGTTTGAAGTGGCGGGAAACACTGTGTTTTTCAAAACCTTTGATAATGTTATTTCTGTGTTTATTGATACGTATTCGCAGGGCATTAATTGTGCGGCCGATGTATTTTAGGCCGCATGGGCATTCGAGTAGATAAATAACATAATTAGTACTACAAGTCATAAAAGATTTTAATGTGTGTTTTTTTCCGGGTTGTGGTAGTGCAATTTCTTTTTTGCCATTGATGATAGATGTGCAGCATTTACATCGTGTTAGTCCGCATTTGTATGAACCTTTGACCGGCTTCATATTGCTAATGCATGTGGGTTCCTCATGGTTCTTCACCCGTTGTTTAGGGCGAGATGGGGCTACCAGGTCCTTTATCGTCTTGTTCTTACGGAAGATTATGCGTGGTCTGTCTGCAATAATTTCTTTGAGAAATGGGTCTTCTTGTAAAATATTCCAATTTTTGAGAAGTATTCTACGTATATTCGTGTGTTGTATATTGTATTTCGTGGTGAAACCTGACTTGAATGAACTCATGTCCCTAACGGTTTTTTCTTCTTTATCTTCCTCATTGGTGATTCTATTTATTTGTTCGGTGGTTTGTTCTAAATTTAAGGCTTTTTTGTAAGCTGTATCAATGAGGGGAGTGGGGTAATTCTTCTCCTTGAATCGTTCTTTCAAAACTGTTGATTGGTTTTTAAAATCTTCGATTTTAGAGCAGTTTCTCCGTAGTCTGATAAACTGCCCGTACGGGATGTTGTTTTTCCACCCCTTCGCATGGCAACTGTTGTATTTCAGGTAACTATTGGTATCTGTGGGTTTGAAAAAGGTTCTTGTATGCATTTTCTCATTTTCTATAAACACTTCGATGTCTAGAAAGCATGCCTGGTTCCTGCTGATGGTACTTGTAAATTGAAGTCCCCAATCGTTACAGTGCAATCCCTGTATGAATTTATTCAAGGTGTCCTCTTCTCCTCTCCATATCAGGAAAATATCGTCTATAAATCGGCGGTAGAAAATGATGTCTGATTCGTGAATGTTCTCCTCGAAGGCCCCCATAAATAAATTTGCGTAGGCGGGCGCAAATTTCGTCCCCATCGCGGTTCCCTTTCTTTGTTTGTAGATTTTATTGTTGTGTGTGAAATAGTTATTATTCAGGATGAATCTGATGGCACAAAGAATAAAATCCTTTTGGTTTCCTGGCATAAAAGGGTCCTTTGTTAGAAAATGGTTGACGGCCGCGATACCCTTTTCATGCGGGATATTGGAGTAAAGGGCTGTTACATCAAGTGTGCATAGGATGTAATTAGGTTGCCAGTCTACCTTTTTCAAGTTGTATAGAAAATCCTTAGTGTCCTTAAGGTAAGCCGGTAGTTTGATGACTAGCCGCTGCAGTTGGTGATCTATATACTCAGAGAGTGTACTTGTTACCGAGTTCATTCCTGCGATGATCGGTCGACCTGGGGGATTTTGTCGATTCTTATGTATTTTTGGTAGGAAGTAGAAATACGGTGTCTCCGGTTCTTTTATACAGATGTAATTTTTCTCTTCTTTCGTTATACATTTTTTTGTTGTCAAGGCATCTTCCATTAGGTCGTAGAGTTCTGTTAGGATTTTCTTTTGGGGGTTTTCTTTCAGTTCTGTGTAGTATTCTACGTCACTGAGAATTCTTCTGGCTTCAGATTCGTAGTATTCTTTGTTCATGATAACCGTGGCACCTCCTTTATCTGCTTTTTTTATAACTATTTGTTGGTTTTCTGCCAGACCTGATAATATCGTTTTCTGTTTTCTATTTTTTATGAAGTTTGAAGTGGGGATTCCTTTGTCGCACATTCGGGTGAGATCTTTCAGCGTCTTCTGATAGAATGTTTCTATGTAGCAGCCTTTGCTTTCAAGGGGATAGAAGAGACTTTTAGGTCTCAGATTGGTTTTTATTAGATCTATGGTAGAGTGATTTAGTTCGGTGGTATCTACGTATATGTCTTCTTTAGAAAGTTTCTTTATTTCGAAATGACGGGTTAGGGTTAATTTTCGAATGAAAGCATTTAAATCTATGAACAGGTCGAACATATTCGCATGTATTGGTGGGCTGAACGATAGGCCCTCTGCCAGAATTTCCAGTTCCTTTCTTTTAAGGATATAATCTGAAATATTAAAAATACCTTTAGATATTTCTTCATCTCGGTGCACTATTTGGTCGTCGGGTTGTTCTTTTGTTGTATTCTTCTTGTGTTGCTTCTTGCCGCCTCTTCTCCCCCTTCTCCTTTTGATAGTCTTCTCTGTTGATTTGGGAGCATTTTTGTTGGATTGTAGAATTGAGTTATTTTTGTTCTTGGGACTGGGATGGGTTGCAATCTTGTTGTGTGGCTCCGTGTTGTTCTCGGGCTCATCAGGTTGGGAGGGTCTTGGTGCGTTCTTGTCTGTGGAGTTAAGGATCTCTTCTGCCGGTCTTCTATTCCTTCCCTTTGTGTTGTCTCTAGGTTTTGGGGTGGTTCTGGGGTTATCACTATTGTCTGTTGGTTTTGAATCGTTCTTGGCACAAGCTCTTGTGTTGGTCTGGTGTTGCTGATTCTTCCGTTCGTTTGTTCTTTTGTTTTTAGACTTTCTTTCATCCGGTCTAGGTCTTTTAGGATTTCCATTGATGTAGTAATCGTGCCCCTTGGTGACGGTATGTGCCCTCGTCCTAAAAAAGAGGGTGGGGTTGATCCTGTAGCGCCACCCAGTAGGGTTTCTTCTAATAGTTGTGGTGAGATGTAGTTGGAGTCCGGTGTTTTCGGAGATTTGGAGCTAAGGATAGTATTGTTGGATTGGTTGCTCCTCGTCTTTTCAGTTGGAATGGCTCTTCTCTGGTTTGCGTTATCAGGACGATCTTGAAACGCAGGTACTCTTAACCTTGGTGCCATTGTGTCACCTTGATTATTTTCGTTTCTCCTAATAATGTTATTGGTGTTTTGATTCCCCTTAAACCGATTGGGAATAAATGTTGAACTCCTGGGATAGATCCTCTTTTGGTATTGGGGGTATTGTGTGTAATTATGTGGTGGGAACGGGGTAAAACCCATCTGGTTGCTCCTATAGTCGTATCTATAGGTCTTGTTATATTGGGGTCTAAATGCAGGTCTTTCACTTCTATCATTATTGAACCTAGTTCTGAAGTTTCTATTTGTATAGACTCTGTTGGTCCAGGGTCTGTATGGTGGATTTGGTTTTCTGTTATTTCGTGTATTGTACCAGTTTTGTCTGTTATTTTGTGGATATGCATTATATCTATGGCGGGGGTTATTAGTTGGAATGTTCTGTATGAGAGGGATTATGGATTGGGAGTGCTCAGTATCATCTCTTGTTAATGTTGTTTGTGGTATGAGTGTTCCTGTATTTTGTTCAGTGTCCTCAGTAACTACTTCCTTATTGTTTTCATTATCTGTAGTGTTTAATTTATGTTCCCAAGCATATATTTTTTCCGAGGCTAGGTCAGCAAGATCTCTTCTAAGTTTCACTATCTTCCGTGATAGGATCTTAGATTCCATGTGGTTTGTGTAGTTTAAAGCAAACGCAATATGAGCACATTTAACATTCATGTGACGTGTAGGGGACGTAACAGGCAGGGGAAGTAACCCACGTACTGCTTACCATAGTAACGCATGACGCCGAGATTGCGTAACTGCAACCTCCAATCACATGGCTCCCATCACGCGCGGCGCGTTCGCTTGACGTGCCGGCAACATTGACATACAGGTCCTTTGAGAATGACGCAGCACGCTCTGACAGCGTGGTTGCGTCATCAGGTCACATGACCAAGGACCCTCCGTGATGATGGGGCACGTACATCAGACGTGCCGGCGCCATCTCTACATAGATTCCTTCAGAACGACGCGACACGCACTAACAGCGTGATCGCGTCACCAAGTCCCTTGACTGTAATCCCTTCGTGTTGACGTGGCACGCCGGATTCACGTGACCACGCCACACGAAAATGAAAGTTAGAAGCACACAAACGCCACGTAACACTTCCGGCCTATACGGCCACATCACCCAACGGAACACGTGGTACAAACCTACCTATTATCACAGACTCCTCCCCTCCGGATTACGTAGCTCCACCCAGAATATGGCGCTGCACACAGAAGTAAAATGTTATCCTGACATATATAAATGTGAGTTAATCTGGCTGTCAGTATATGTTTTAATAGGCTTGAAAAAGGTGCATATTGTACCGAAACGCGTTGCCTTTCTGTAAACCTGTTTTTATTATATTAAAACTGGATTAATCAACTTGGTTCCTGCGGCTTCCATTGACGACAGAGAGAACCTTGAGGAGTCGGCACACAGAGGAGGGGGCTTCTTGTTTTATACACCCCCCTCCTTCGGAGTAAGTGCCATTTTATACTTTTATTTATGCTTTCCGTTTCTTGCGGGAGGGACAGCATTTACATTTGACTTACCCCCATTTTGTTCTTTCCACGAGCGCATAACTGTTTTTACTTAAAACCTATTCTTTGTTTCTTCCTTGGGGGCCCACTCTCCTGGTGAGAGTCCCCCCTTTTTTATTGTTATTGCAGCTCTCCTCCTACAAGGAGGATTAGAGAGAAGCACATTGGGGAACCCGCTTTATATCCATTTGGCGCTGTCTGAACCATTGTTTGCATATATATTAGGAGAAGTACTCAGGGTGCACTGTGTAGTCATGTCTGGGCCCCCTATATATTAGGACAAGTACTAAGGGTTCACTGTGTAGCCATATTGGGTCTCCTATATATTAGGACAAGTACTATGGGTGCACTGTGTAGCCATGTCTGGTCTCCTTTATATTAGGACAAGTACTAAGGGTGCACGGTGTAGCCATGTCTTGGTCCCCTGCATATTAGGACAAGTACTAAAGGTGCACTGTGTATCCATGTGTGGGTCCCCTATATATTAGGACAAGTACTAAGGGTGCCCTGTGTACCCATATCTGGTCTACTATATATTAGGACAAGTACTAAGGGTGCACTGTGTACCCATATCCGGTCTCCTATATATTAGGACAAGTACTAAGGGTGCACTGTGTAGCCATACTTTGTTCCCCTACATATTAGGACAAGTACTAAGGGTGCACTGTGTAGTCATGTCTTGGTCCCCTGCATATTAGGACAAGTACTAAGGGTGCACTGTGTAGCCATACTTTGCTACCCTGCATATTAGGACAAGTACTAAGGGTGCACTGTGTAGTCATGTCTGGGTCTCCTGTATATTAGGACAAGTACTAAGGGTGCCCTGTGTAGCCATATTGGGTCCCCTGCATATTAGGACAAGTACTAAGGGTGCACTGTGTAGTCATATTGGGTCTCCTATATATTAGGACAAGTACTAAGGGTGCCCAGTGTAGCCATGTCTTGGTCCCCTGCATATTAAGACAAGTACTAAGGCTGTACTGTGTAGCCATGTCTGCGCCCTTATGTATTAGGACAAGTACTAAGGGTGCACTGTGTAGCCATATCTGGGTCTCCTATATATTAGGACAAGTACTAAGGGTGCACTGTGTAGCCATATTGGGTCTCCTATATATTAGGACAAGTACTAAGTCTGTACTGTGTACCCATATCTGGTCTCCTATATATTAGGACAAGTACCAAGGGGGCACTGTGTACCCATATCTGGTCTCCTATATATTAGGACAAGTACTAAGGGTGCACTGTGTAGTCATGTCTGGTCACCTGTATATTAGGATAAGCACAAAGGGTGCACTGTGTAGTCATATCTCGGTCCCTATATATTAGGACAAGTACTAAGGGTGCACTGTGTAGCCATGTCTGGGTCCCTATATATTAGGACAAGTACTATGGGTGTACTGTGTAGCCATGTCTTGGTCCCCTGCATATTAAGACAAGTACTAAGGGTGCACTGTGTAGCCATATCTGGTCTCCTATATATTAGGACAAGTACTAAGGCTGTACTGTGTAGCCATGTCTGGGTCTCCTATATACTACGACAAGTACTAAGGCTGCACTGTGTAGTCATGTCTGGGTCCCTATATATTAGGACAAGTACGAAGGGTGCACTGTGTAGTCATGTCTGGGTCCCCTGTATATTAGGACAAGTACTAAGGGTGCCCTGTGTAGCCATGTCTGAGTCCCTATATATTAGAACAAGTACTAACTGTGCTCTGTGGAGCCATGTCTGGTTCCCTATATATTAGGACAAGTACTAAGGGTGCACTGTGTAGCCATGTCTTGGTCTCCTGCATATTAGGACAAGTACTAAGGGTGCACTGTGTAGCCATGTCTGGTCTCCTATATATTAGGACAAGTACTAAGGGTGCACTGTGTAGCCATGTCTTTGTTCCCCTGCATATTAGAACAAGTACTAAGGGTGCACTGTGTAGCCATGTCTGGGTCCCCTATATATTAGGACAAGTACTAAGGGTGCACTGTGTACCCATATCTGGTCTCCTATATATTAGGACAAGTACCAAGGGTGCACTGTGTACCCATATCTGGTGTCCTATATATTAGGACAAGTACTAAGGGTGCACTGTGTAGTCATGTCTGGGTCCCTATATATTAGGACAAGTACTAAGGCTGTACTGTGTAGCCATGTCTGGGTCTCCTATATACTACGACAAGTACTAAGGCTGCACTGTGTAGTCATGTCTGGGTCCCTATATATTAGGACAAGTACTAAGGGTGCACTGTGTAGTCATGTCGGGGTCCCTATATATTAGGACAAGTACTAAGGGTGCCCTGTGTAGCCATGTCTGAGTCCCTATATATTAGAACAAGTACTAACTGTGCTCTGTGGAGCCATGTCTGGTTCCCTATATATTAGGACAAGTACTAAGGGTGCACTGTGTAGCCATATCTGGTCTCCTATATATTAGGACAAGTACTAAGGGTGCACTGTGTACCCATATCCGGTCTCCTATATATTAGGACAAGTACTAAGGTTGCACTGTGTAGCCATACTTTGTTCACCTACATATTAGGACAAGTACTAAGGGTGCACTGTGTAGTCATGCCTTGGTCCCCTGCATATTAGGACAAGTACTAAGGGTGCACTGTGTAGCCATACTTTGTTACCCTGCATATTAGGACAAGTACTAAGGGTGCACTGTGTAGTCATGTCTGGGTCTCCTGTATATTAGGACAAGTACTAAGGGTGCCCTGTGTAGCCATATTGGGTCCCCTGCATATTAGGACAAGTACTAAGGGTGCACTGTGTAGCCATATCTGGTCCCCTATATATGAGGACAAGTACTAAGGGTGCACTGTGTAGCCATATCTGGTCTCCTATATATTAGGACAAGTACTAAGGGTGCACTGTGTACCCATATCTGGTCTCCTATATATTAGGACAAGTACTAAGGGTGCACTGTGTAGTCATGTCTGGGTCCCTATATATTAGGATAAGTACTAAGGGTGCACTGTGTAGTCATGTCTGGGTCCCTATATATTAGGACAAGTACTAAGGGTGCCCCGTGTACCCATATCTGGTCTCCTATATATTAGGACAAGTACCAAGGGTGCACTGTGTACCCATATCTGGTCTCCTATATATTAGGACAAGTACTAAGGGTGCACTGTGTAGTCATGTCTGGTCTCCTGTATATTAGGATAAGTACAAAGGGTGCACTGTGTAGTCATATCTGGGTCCCTATATATTAGGACAAGTACTAAGGGTGCACTGTGTAGTCATGTCTGGGTCCCCTATATATTAGGACAAGTACTAAGGGTGCACTGTGTAACCATGTCTGGGTCCCTATATATTAGGACAAGTACTAAGGGTGCACTTTGTAGCCATGTCTTGGTCCCCTGCATATTAAGACAAGTACTAAGGGTGCACTGTGTAGCCATGTCTTGGTCCCCTGCATATTAAGACAAGTACTAAGGGTGCACTGTGTAGCCATGTCTGGTCTCCTATATATTAGGACAAGTACTAAGGCTGTACTGTGTAGTCATGTCTGGGTCCCCTATATATTAGGACAAGTACTAAGGTGCACTGTGTAGTCATGTTGGGATCACTATATATTAGGACAAGTACTAAGGGTGCACTGTGTAGCCATGTCTTGGGCCCCTTATGTATTAGGACAAGTACTAAGGGTGCACTGTGTAGCCATATCTGGTCTCCTATATATTAGGACAAGTACTAAGGGTGCACTGTGTAGCCATGTCTGGGTCTCCTGTATATTAGGACAAGTACTAAGGGTGCATTGTATAGCCATGTCTGGTCTCCTATATATTAGGATAAGTACTAACTGTGCTCTGTGGAGCCATGTCTGGTTCCCTATATATTAGGACAAGTACTAAGTGTGCACTGTGTAGTCATTTCTTGGTCCCCTGCATATTAGGACAAGTACTAAGGGTGCTCTGTGTAGCCATGTCTTTGTTCCCCTGCATATTAGAACAAGTACTAAGGGTGCACTGTGTAGCCATGTCTGGGTTCCTATATATTAGGACAAGTACTAAGGGTGCACTGTGTAGCCATGTCTGGGTCCCTATATATTAGATCAAGTACTAAGGGTGCACTGTGTAGTCATGTCTGGGTCTCCTGTATATTAGGATAAGTACTAAGGGTGCACTGTGTAGTCATGTCTGGGTCCCTATATATTAGGACAAGTACTAAGGGTGCACTGTGTAGCCATGTCCGGGTCCCTATATATTAGGACAAGTAATAAGGGTGCACTGTGTAGTCATGTCTGGGTCTCCTGTATATTAGGATAAGTACTAAGGGTGCACTGTGTAGCCATGTCTGGTCCCCTATATATTAGGACAAGTACTTAGGCTGCACTGTGTAGTCATGTCTGGGCCCCCGATATATTAGGACAAGTACTAACTGTGCCCTGTGGAGCCATATCTGGTCTCCTATATATTAGGACAAGTACTAAGGGTGCACTGTGTAGTCACGTCTGGGTCCCCTGCATATTAGGACAAGTACTAAAGGTGCTGTGTAGTCATGTCTGGGCCCCCTGTATATTAGGACAAGTACTAAGGGTGCACTGTGTAGTCATGTCTGGGTCTCCTGTATATTAGGACAAGTACTAAGGGTGCACTGTGTAGCCATGTCTGGTCCCCTATATATTAGGACAAGTACTCAGGGTGCACTGTGTAGTCATGTCTGGGCCCCCTATATATTAGGACAAGTACTAAGGGTTCACTGTGTAGCCATATTGGGTCTCCTATATATTAGGACAAGTACTATGGGTGCACTGTGTAGCCATGTCTGGTCTCCTTTATATTAGGACAAGTACTAAGGGTGCACGGTGTAGCCATGTCTTGGTCCCCTGCATATTAGGACAAGTACTAAAGGTGCACTGTGTATCCATGTGTGGGTGCCCTATATATTAGGACAAGTACTAAGGGTGCCCTGTGTACCCATATCTGGTCTCCTATATATTAGGACAAGTACTAAGGGTGCACTGTGTACCCATATCCGGTCTCCTATATATTAGGACAAGTACTAAGGTTGCACTGTGTAGCCATACTTTGTTCACCTACATATTAGGACAAGTACTAAGGGTGCACTGTGTAGTCATGCCTTGGTCCCCTGCATATTAGGACAAGTACTAAGGGTGCACTGTGTAGCCATACTTTGTTACCCTGCATATTAGGACAAGTACTAAGGGTGCACTGTGTAGTCATGTCTGGGTCTCCTGTATATTAGGACAAGTACTAAGGGTGCCCTGTGTAGCCATATTGGGTCCCCTGCATATTAGGACAAGTACTAAGGGTGCACTGTGTAGCCATATCTGGTCCCCTATATATGAGGACAAGTACTAAGGGTGCACTGTGTAGCCATATCTGGTCTCCTATATATTAGGACAAGTACTAAGGGTGCACTGTGTACCCATATCTGGTCTCCTATATATTAGGACAAGTACTAAGGGTGCACTGTGTAGTCATGTCTGGGTCCCTATATATTAGGATAAGTACTAAGGGTGCACTGTGTAGTCATGTCTGGGTCCCTATATATTAGGACAAGTACTAAGGGTGCCCCGTGTACCCATATCTGGTCTCCTATATATTAGGACAAGTACCAAGGGTGCACTGTGTACCCATATCTGGTCTCCTATATATTAGGACAAGTACTAAGGGTGCACTGTGTAGTCATGTCTGGTCTCCTGTATATTAGGATAAGTACAAAGGGTGCACTGTGTAGTCATATCTGGGTCCCTATATATTAGGACAAGTACTAAGGGTGCACTGTGTAGTCATGTCTGGGTCTCCTATATATTAGGACAAGTACTAAGGGTGCACTGTGTAGTCATGTCTGGGTCCCCTATATATTAGGACAAGTACTAAGGGTGCACTGTGTAACCATGTCTGGGTCCCTATATATTAGGACAAGTACTAAGGGTGCACTTTGTAGCCATGTCTTGGTCCCCTGCATATTAAGACAAGTACTAAGGGTGCACTGTGTAGCCATGTCTTGGTCCCCTGCATATTAAGACAAGTACTAAGGGTGCACTGTGTAGCCATGTCTGGTCTCCTATATATTAGGACAAGTACTAAGGCTGTACTGTGTAGTCATGTCTGGGTCCCCTATATATTAGGACAAGTACTAAGGTGCACTGTGTAGTCATGTTGGGATCACTATATATTAGGACAAGTACTAAGGGTGCACTGTGTAGCCATGTCTTGGGCCCCTTATGTATTAGGACAAGTACTAAGGGTGCCCTGTGTAGCCATGTCTGAGTCCCTATATATTAGAACAAGTACTAACTGTGCTCTGTGTAGCCATGTCTGGTTCCCTATATATTAGTATAAGTACTAAGGGTGCACTGTGTAGCCATGTCTGGTCTCCTATATATTAGGACAAGTACTAAGTGTGCACTGTGTAGTCATTTCTTGGTCCCCTGCATATTAGGACAAGTACTAAGGGTGCTCTGTGTAGCCATGTCTTTGTTCCCCTGCATATTAGAACAAGTACTAAGGGTGCACTGTGTAGCCATGTCTGGGTTCCTATATATTAGGACAAGTACTAAGGGTGCACTGTGTAGCCATGTCTGGGTCCCTATATATTAGATCAAGTACTAAGGGTGCACTGTGTAGTCATGTCTGGGTCTCCTGTATATTAGGATAAGTACTAAGGGTGCACTGTGTAGTCATGTCTGGGTCCCTATATATTAGGACAAGTACTAAGGGTGCACTGTGTAGCCATGTCCGGGTCCCTATATATTAGGACAAGTAATAAGGGTGCACTGTGTAGTCATGTCTGGGTCTCCTGTATATTAGGATAAGTACTAAGGGTGCACTGTGTAGCCATGTCTGGGTTCCTATATATTAGGACAAGTACCAAGGGGGCACTGTGTACCCATATCTGGTCTCCTATATATTAGGACAAGTACTAAGGGTGCACTGTGTAGTCATGTCTGGTCTCCTGTATATTAGGATAAGCACAAAGGGTGCACTGTGTAGTCATATCTCGGTCCCTATATATTAGGACAATTACTAAGGGTGCACTGTGTAGCCATGTCTGGGTCCCTATATATTAGGACAAGTACTATGGGTGTACTGTGTAGCCATGTCTTGGTCCCCTGCATATTAAGACAAGTACTAAGGGTGCACTGTGTAGCCATATCTGGTCTCCTATATATTAGGACAAGTACTAAGGCTGTACTGTGTAGCCATGTCTGGGTCTCCTATATACTACGACAAGTACTAAGGCTGCACTGTGTAGTCATGTCTGGGTCCCTATATATTAGGACAAGTACTAAGGGTGCACTGTGTAGTCATGTCTGGGTCCCCTGTATATTAGGACAAGTACTAAGGGTGCCCTGTGTAGCCATGTCTGAGTCCCTATATATTAGAACAAGTACTAACTGTGCTCTGTGGAGCCATGTCTGGTTCCCTATATATTAGGACAAGTACTAAGGGTGCACTGTGTAGCCATGTCTTGGTCTCCTGCATATTAGGACAAGTACTAAGGGTGCACTGTGTAGCCATGTCTGGTCTCCTATATATTAGGACAAGTACTAAGGGTGCACTGTGTAGCCATGTCTTTGTTCCCCTGCATATTAGAACAAGTACTAAGGGTGCACTGTGTAGCCATGTCTGGGTCCCCTATATATTAGGACAAGTACTAAGGGTGCACTGTGTACCCATATCTGGTCTCCTATATATTAGGACAAGTACCAAGGGTGCACTGTGTACCCATATCTGGTGTCCTATATATTAGGACAAGTACTAAGGGTGCACTGTGTAGTCATGTCTGGGTCCCTATATATTAGGACAAGTACTAAGGGTGCACTGTGTAGCCATGTCTGGGTCCCTATATATTAGGACAAGTACTAAGGGTGCACTGTGTAGTCATGTCTGGGTCTCCTGTATATTAGGACAAGTACTAAGGGTGCACTGTGTAGCCATGTCTTGGTCCTCTGCATATTAGGACAAGTACTAAGGGTGCACTGTGTAGCCATATCTGGTCTCCTATATATTAGGACAAGTACTAAGGGTGCACTGTGTAGCCATGTCTGGGTCTCCTGTATATTAGGACAAGTACTAAGGGTGCATTGTATAGCCATGTCTGGTCTCCTATATATTAGGATAAGTACTAACTGTGCTCTGTGGAGCCATGTCTGGTTCCCTATATATTAGGACAAGTACTAAGGGTGCACTGTGTAGCCATGTCTGGTCCCCTATATATTAGGACAAGTACTAAGGGTGCACTGTGTAGCCATGTCTTGGTCTCCCATATATTAGGACAAGTACTATGGGTGCACTGTATAGCCATGTCTTGGTCCCCTGCATATTAGGACAAGTACTAAGGGTGCACTGTGTAGCCATGTCTTTGTTCCCCTGCATATTAGAACAAGTACTAAGGGTGCACTGTGTAGCCATGTCTGGGTCCCCTATATATTAGTACAAGTACTAAGGGTGCACTGTGTACCCATATCTGCTCTCCTATATATTAGGACAAGTACCAAGGGTGCACTGTGTACCCATATCTGGTGTCCTATATATTAGGACAAGTACTAAGGGTGCACTGTGTAGTCATGTCTGGGTCCCTATATATTAGGACAAGTACTATGGGTGTACTGTGTAGCCATGTCTTGGTCCCCTGCATATTAAGACAAGTACTAAGGGTGCACTGTGTAGCCATATCTGGTCTCCTATATATTAGGACAAGTACTAAGGCTGTACTGTGTAGCCATGTCTGGGTCTCCTATATACTACGACAAGTACTAAGGCTGCACTGTGTAGTCATGTCTGGGTCCCTATATATTAGGACAAGTACTAAGGGTGCACTGTGTAGTCATGTCGGGGTCCCTATATATTAGGACAAGTACTAAGGGTGCCCTGTGTAGCCATGTCTGAGTCCCTATATATTAGAACAAGTACTAACTGTGCTCTGTGGAGCCATGTCTGGTTCCCTATATATTAGGACAAGTACTAAGGGTGCACTGTGTAGCCATGTCTTGGTCCCCTGCATATTAGGACAAGTACTAAGGGTGCACTGTGTAGCCATGTCTGGTCTCCTATATATTAGGACAAGTACTAAGGGTGCACTGTGTAGCCATGTCTTTGTTCCCCTGCATATTAGAACAAGTACTAAGGGTGCACTGTGTAGCCATGTCTGGGTCCCCTATATATTAGGACAAGTACTAAGGGTGCACTGTGTACCCATATCTGGTCTCCTATATATTAGGACAAGTACCAAGGGTGCACTGTGTACCCATATCTGGTGTCCTATATATTAGGACAAGTACTAAGGGTGCACTGTGTAGTCATGTCTGGGTCCCTATATATTAGGACAAGTACTAAGGGTGCACTGTGTAGCCATGTCTGGGTCCCTATATATTAGGACAAGTACTAAGGGTGCACTGTGTAGTCATGTCTGGGTCTCCTGTATATTAGGACAAGTACTAAGGGTGCACTGTGTAGCCATGTCTTGGTCCTCTGCATATTAGGACAAGTACTAAGGGTGCACTGTGTAGCCATATCTGGTCTCCTATATATTAGGACAAGTACTAAGGGTGCACTGTGTAGCCATGTCTGGGTCTCCTGTATATTAGGACAAGTACTAAGGGTGCATTGTATAGCCATGTCTGGTCTCCTATATATTAGGATAAGTACTAACTGTGCTCTGTGGAGCCATGTCTGGTTCCCTATATATTAGGACAAGTACTAAGTGTGCACTGTGTAGTCATTTCTTGGTCCCCTGCATATTAGGACAAGTACTAAGGGTGCTCTGTGTAGCCATGTCTTTGTTCCCCTGCATATTAGAACAAGTACTAAGGGTGCACTGTGTAGCCATGTCTGGGTTCCTATATATTAGGACAAGTACTAAGGGTGCACTGTGT
The DNA here is from genome assembly GCF_035609145.1 of Eleutherodactylus coqui. NCBI lineage: Eukaryota > Metazoa > Chordata > Amphibia > Anura > Eleutherodactylidae > Eleutherodactylus > Eleutherodactylus coqui. Next base: position 206,707 of record NW_027102366.1, read on the forward strand.
AGCCATGTCTGGGTCCCTATATATTAGATCAAGTACTAAGGGTGCACTGTGTAGTCATGTCTGGGTCTCCTGTATATTAGGATAAGTACTAAGGGTGCACTGTGTAGTCATGTCTGGGTCCCTATATATTAGGACAAGTACTAAGGGTGCACTGTGTAGCCATGTCCGGGTCCCTATATATTAGGACAAGTAATAAGGGTGCACTGTGTAGTCATGTCTGGGTCTCCTGTATATTAGGATAAGTACTAAGGGTGCACTGTGTAGCCATGTCTGGTCCCCTATATATTAGGACAAGTACTTAGGCTGCACTGTGTAGTCATGTCTGGGCCCCCGATATATTAGGACAAGTACTAACTGTGCCCTGTGGAGCCATATCTGGTCTCCTATATATTAGGACAAGTACTAAGGGTGCACTGTGTAGTCACGTCTGGGTCCCCTGCATATTAGGACAAGTACTAAAGGTGCTGTGTAGTCATGTCTGGGCCCCCTGTATATTAGGACAAGTACTAAGGGTGCACTGTGTAGTCATGTCTGGGTCTCCTGTATATTAGGACAAGTACTAAGGGTGCACTGTGTAGCCATGTCTGGTCCCCTATATATTAGGACAAGTACTCAGGGTGCACTGTGTAGTCATGTCTGGGCCCCCTATATATTAGGACAAGTACTAAGGGTTCACTGTGTAGCCATATTGGGTCTCCTATATATTAGGACAAGTACTATGGGTGCACTGTGTAGCCATGTCTGGTCTCCTTTATATTAGGACAAGTACTAAGGGTGCACGGTGTAGCCATGTCTTGGTCCCCTGCATATTAGGACAAGTACTAAAGGTGCACTGTGTATCCATGTGTGGGTCCCCTATATATTAGGACAAGTACTAAGGGTGCCCTGTGTACCCATATCTGGTCTCCTATATATTAGGACAAGTACTAAGGGTGCACTGTGTACCCATATCCGGTCTCCTATATATTAGGACAAGTACTAAGGTTGCACTGTGTAGCCATACTTTGTTCACCTACATATTAGGACAAGTACTAAGGGTGCACTGTGTAGTCATGCCTTGGTCCCCTGCATATTAGGACAAGTACTAAGGGTGCACTGTGTAGCCATACTTTGTTACCCTGCATATTAGGACAAGTACTAAGGGTGCACTGTGTAGTCATGTCTGGGTCTCCTGTATATTAGGACAAGTACTAAGGGTGCCCTGTGTAGCCATATTGGGTCCCCTGCATATTAGGACAAGTACTAAGGGTGCACTGTGTAGCCATATCTGGTCCCCTATATATGAGGACAAGTACTAAGGGTGCACTGTGTAGCCATATCTGGTCTCCTATATATTAGGACAAGTACTAAGGGTGCACTGTGTACCCATATCTGGTCTCCTATATATTAGGACAAGTACTAAGGGTGCACTGTGTAGTCATGTCTGGGTCCCTATATATTAGGATAAGTACTAAGGGTGCACTGTGTAGTCATGTCTGGGTCCCTATATATTAGGACAAGTACTAAGGGTGCCCCGTGTACCCATATCTGGTCTCCTATATATTAGGACAAGTACCAAGGGTGCACTGTGTACCCATATCTGGTCTCCTATATATTAGGACAAGTACTAAGGGTGCACTGTGTAGTCATGTCTGGTCTCCTGTATATTAGGATAAGTACAAAGGGTGCACTGTGTAGTCATATCTGGGTCCCTATATATTAGGACAAGTACTAAGGGTGCACTGTGTAGTCATGTCTGGGTCTCCTATATATTAGGACAAGTACTAAGGGTGCACTGTGTAGTCATGTCTGGGTCCCCTATATATTAGGACAAGTACTAAGGGTGCACTGTGTAACCATGTCTGGGTCCCTATATATTAGGACAAGTACTAAGGGTGCACTTTGTAGCCATGTCTTGGTCCCCTGCATATTAAGACAAGTACTAAGGGTGCACTGTGTAGCCATGTCTTGGTCCCCTGCATATTAAGACAAGTACTAAGGGTGCACTGTGTAGCCATGTCTGGTCTCCTATATATTAGGACAAGTACTAAGGCTGTACTGTGTAGTCATGTCTGGGTCCCCTATATATTAGGACAAGTACTAAGGTGCACTGTGTAGTCATGTTGGGATCACTATATATTAGGACAAGTACTAAGGGTGCACTGTGTAGCCATGTCTTGGGCCCCTTATGTATTAGGACAAGTACTAAGGGTGCACTGTGTAGCCATATCTGGTCTCCTATATATTAGGACAAGTACTAAGGGTGCACTGTGTAGCCATGTCTGGGTCTCCTGTATATTAGGACAAGTACTAAGGGTGCATTGTATAGCCATGTCTGGTCTCCTATATATTAGGATAAGTACTAACTGTGCTCTGTGGAGCCATGTCTGGTTCCCTATATATTAGGACAAGTACTAAGTGTGCACTGTGTAGTCATTTCTTGGTCCCCTGCATATTAGGACAAGTACTAAGGGTGCTCTGTGTAGCCATGTCTTTGTTCCCCTGCATATTAGAACAAGTACTAAGGGTGCACTGTGTAGCCATGTCTGGGTTCCTATATATTAGGACAAGTACTAAGGGTGCACTGTGTAGCCATATCTGGTCCCCTATATATGAGGACAAGTACTAAGGGTGCACTGTGTAGCCATATCTGGTCTCCTATATATTAGGACAAGTACTAAGGGTGCACTGTGTACCCATATCTGGTCTCCTATATATTAGGACAAGTACTAAGGGTGCACTGTGTAGTCATGTCTGGGTCCCTATATATTAGGATAAGTACTAAGGGTGCACTGTGTAGTCATGTCTGGGTCCCTATATATTAGGACAAGTACTAAGGGTGCCCCGTGTACCCATATCTGGTCTCCTATATATTAGGACAAGTACCAAGGGTGCACTGTGTACCCATATCTGGTCTCCTATATATTAGGACAAGTACTAAGGGTGCACTGTGTAGTCATGTCTGGTCTCCTGTATATTAGGATAAGTACAAAGGGTGCACTGTGTAGTCATATCTGGGTCCCTATATATTAGGACAAGTACTAAGGGTGCACTGTGTAGTCATGTCTGGGTCTCCTATATATTAGGACAAGTACTAAGGGTGCACTGTGTAGTCATGTCTGGGTCCCCTATATATTAGGACAAGTACTAAGGGTGCACTGTGTAACCATGTCTGGGTCCCTATATATTAGGACAAGTACTAAGGGTGCACTTTGTAGCCATGTCTTGGTCCCCTGCATATTAAGACAAGTACTAAGGGTGCACTGTGTAGCCATGTCTTGGTCCCCTGCATATTAAGACAAGTACTAAGGGTGCACTGTGTAGCCATGTCTGGTCTCCTATATATTAGGACAAGTACTAAGGCTGTACTGTGTAGTCATGTCTGGGTCCCCTATATATTAGGACAAGTACTAAGGGTGCACTGTGTAACCATGTCTGGGTCCCTATATATTAGGACAAGTACTAAGGGTGCACTTTGTAGCCATGTCTTGGTCCCCTGCATATTAAGACAAGTACTAAGGGTGCACTGTGTAGCCATGTCTTGGTCCCCTGCATATTAAGACAAGTACTAAGGGTGCACTGTGTAGCCATGTCTGGTCTCCTATATATTAGGACAAGTACTAAGGCTGTACTGTGTAGTCATGTCTGGGTCCCCTATATATTAGGACAAGTACTAAGGTGCACTGTGTAGTCATGTTGGGATCACTATATATTAGGACAAGTACTAAGGGTGCACTGTGTAGCCATGTCTTGGGCCCCTTATGTATTAGGACAAGTACTAAGGGTGCACTGTGTAGCCATATCTGGTCTCCTATATATTAGGACAAGTACTAAGGGTGCACTGTGTAGCCATGTCTGGGTCTCCTGTATATTAGGACAAGTACTAAGGGTGCATTGTATAGCCATGTCTGGTCTCCTATATATTAGGATAAGTACTAACTGTGCTCTGTGGAGCCATGTCTGGTTCCCTATATATTAGGACAAGTACTAAGTGTGCACTGTGTAGTCATTTCTTGGTCCCCTGCATATTAGGACAAGTACTAAGGGTGCTCTGTGTAGCCATGTCTTTGTTCCCCTGCATATTAGAACAAGTACTAAGGGTGCACTGTGTAGCCATGTCTGGGTTCCTATATATTAGGACAAGTACTAAGGGTGCACTGTGTAGCCATATCTGGTCCCCTATATATGAGGACAAGTACTAAGGGTGCACTGTGTAGCCATATCTGGTCTCCTATATATTAGGACAAGTACTAAGGGTGCACTGTGTACCCATATCTGGTCTCCTATATATTAGGACAAGTACTAAGGGTGCACTGTGTAGTCATGTCTGGGTCCCTATATATTAGGATAAGTACTAAGGGTGCACTGTGTAGTCATGTCTGGGTCCCTATATATTAGGACAAGTACTAAGGGTGCCCCGTGTACCCATATCTGGTCTCCTATATATTAGGACAAGTACCAAGGGTGCACTGTGTACCCATATCTGGTCTCCTATATATTAGGACAAGTACTAAGGGTGCACTGTGTAGTCATGTCTGGTCTCCTGTATATTAGGATAAGTACAAAGGGTGCACTGTGTAGTCATATCTGGGTCCCTATATATTAGGACAAGTACTAAGGGTGCACTGTGTAGTCATGTCTGGGTCTCCTATATATTAGGACAAGTACTAAGGGTGCACTGTGTAGTCATGTCTGGGTCCCCTATATATTAGGACAAGTACTAAGGGTGCACTGTGTAACCATGTCTGGGTCCCTATATATTAGGACAAGTACTAAGGGTGCACTTTGTAGCCATGTCTTGGTCCCCTGCATATTAAGACAAGTACTAAGGGTGCACTGTGTAGCCATGTCTTGGTCCCCTGCATATTAAGACAAGTACTAAGGGTGCACTGTGTAGCCATGTCTGGTCTCCTATATATTAGGACAAGTACTAAGGCTGTACTGTGTAGTCATGTCTGGGTCCCCTATATATTAGGACAAGTACTAAGGTGCACTGTGTAGTCATGTTGGGATCACTATATATTAGGACAAGTACTAAGGGTGCACTGTGTAGCCATGTCTTGGGCCCCTTATGTATTAGGACAAGTACTAAGGGTGCACTGTGTAGCCATATCTGGTCTCCTATATATTAGGACAAGTACTAAGGGTGCACTGTGTAGCCATGTCTGGGTCTCCTGTATATTAGGACAAGTACTAAGGGTGCATTGTATAGCCATGTCTGGTCTCCTATATATTAGGATAAGTACTAACTGTGCTCTGTGGAGCCATGTCTGGTTCCCTATATATTAGGACAAGTACTAAGTGTGCACTGTGTAGTCATTTCTTGGTCCCCTGCATATTAGGACAAGTACTAAGGGTGCTCTGTGTAGCCATGTCTTTGTTCCCCTGCATATTAGAACAAGTACTAAGGGTGCACTGTGTAGCCATGTCTGGGTTCCTATATATTAGGACAAGTACTAAGGGTGCACTGTGTAGCCATGTCTGGGTCCCTATATATTAGATCAAGTACTAAGGGTGCACTGTGTAGTCATGTCTGGGTCTCCTGTATATTAGGATAAGTACTAAGGGTGCACTGTGTAGTCATGTCTGGGTCCCTATATATTAGGACAAGTACTAAGGGTGCACTGTGTAGCCATGTCCGGGTCCCTATATATTAGGACAAGTAATAAGGGTGCACTGTGTAGTCATGTCTGGGTCTCCTGTATATTAGGATAAGTACTAAGGGTGCACTGTGTAGCCATGTCTGGTCCCCTATATATTAGGACAAGTACTTAGGCTGCACTGTGTAGTCATGTCTGGGCCCCCGATATATTAGGACAACTACTAACTGTGCCCTGTGGAGCCATATCTGGTCTCCTATATATTAGGACAAGTACTAAGGGTGCACTGTGTAGTCACGTCTGGGTCCCCTGCATATTAGGACAAGTACTAAAGGTGCTGTGTAGTCATGTCTGGGCCCCCTGTATATTAGGACAAGTACTAAGGGTGCACTGTGTAGTCATGTCTGGGTCTCCTGTATATTAGGACAAGTACTAAGGGTGCACTGTGTAGCCATGTCTGGTCCCCTATATATTAGGACAAGTACTCAGGGTGCACTGTGTAGTCATGTCTGGGCCCCCTATATATTAGGACAAGTACTAAGGGTTCACTGTGTAGCCATATTGGGTCTCCTATATATTAGGACAAGTACTATGGGTGCACTGTGTAGCCATGTCTGGTCTCCTTTATATTAGGACAAGTACTAAGGGTGCACGGTGTAGCCATGTCTTGGTCCCCTGCATATTAGGACAAGTACTAAAGGTGCACTGTGTATCCATGTGTGGGTCCCCTATATATTAGGACAAGTACTAAGGGTGCCCTGTGTACCCATATCTGGTCTCCTATATATTAGGACAAGTACTAAGGGTGCACTGTGTACCCATATCCGGTCTCCTATATATTAGGACAAGTACTAAGGTTGCACTGTGTAGCCATACTTTGTTCACCTACATATTAGGACAAGTACTAAGGGTGCACTGTGTAGTCATGCCTTGGTCCCCTGCATATTAGGACAAGTACTAAGGGTGCACTGTGTAGCCATACTTTGTTACCCTGCATATTAGGACAAGTACTAAGGGTGCACTGTGTAGTCATGTCTGGGTCTCCTGTATATTAGGACAAGTACTAAGGGTGCCCTGTGTAGCCATATTGGGTCCCCTGCATATTAGGACAAGTACTAAGGGTGCACTGTGTAGCCATATCTGGTCCCCTATATATGAGGACAAGTACTAAGGGTGCACTGTGTAGCCATATCTGGTCTCCTATATATTAGGACAAGTACTAAGGGTGCACTGTGTACCCATATCTGGTCTCCTATATATTAGGACAAGTACTAAGGGTGCACTGTGTAGTCATGTCTGGGTCCCTATATATTAGGATAAGTACTAAGGGTGCACTGTGTAGTCATGTCTGGGTCCCTATATATTAGGACAAGTACTAAGGGTGCCCCGTGTACCCATATCTGGTCTCCTATATATTAGGACAAGTACCAAGGGTGCACTGTGTACCCATATCTGGTCTCCTATATATTAGGACAAGTACTAAGGGTGCACTGTGTAGTCATGTCTGGTCTCCTGTATATTAGGATAAGTACAAAGGGTGCACTGTGTAGTCATATCTGGGTCCCTATATATTAGGACAAGTACTAAGGGTGCACTGTGTAGTCATGTCTGGGTCTCCTATATATTAGGACAAGTACTAAGGGTGCACTGTGTAGTCATGTCTGGGTCCCCTATATATTAGGACAAGTACTAAGGGTGCACTGTGTAACCATGTCTGGGTCCCTATATATTAGGACAAGTACTAAGGGTGCACTTTGTAGGCATGTCTTGGTCCCCTGCATATTAAGACAAGTACTAAGGGTGCACTGTGTAGCCATGTCTTGGTCCCCTGCATATTAAGACAAGTACTAAGGGTGCACTGTGTAGCCATGTCTGGTCTCCTATATATTAGGACAAGTACTAAGGCTGTACTGTGTAGTCATGTCTGGGTCCCCTATATATTAGGACAAGTACTAAGGTGCACTGTGTAGTCATGTTGGGATCACTATATATTAGGACAAGTACTAAGGGTGCACTGTGTAGCCATGTCTTGGGCCCCTTATGTATTAGGACAAGTACTAAGGGTGCCCTGTGTAGCCATGTCTGAGTCCCTATATATTAGAACAAGTACTAACTGTGCTCTGTGTAGCCATGTCTGGTTCCCTATATATTAGTATAAGTACTAAGGGTGCACTGTGTAGCCATGTCTGGTCTCCTATATATTAGGACAAGTACTAAGTGTGCACTGTGTAGTCATTTCTTGGTCCCCTGCATATTAGGACAAGTACTAAGGGTGCTCTGTGTAGCCATGTCTTTGTTCCCCTGCATATTAGAACAAGTAATAAGGGTGCACTGTGTAGCCATGTCTGGGTTCCTATATATTAGGACAAGTACTAAGGGTGCACTGTGTAGCCATGTCTGGGTCCCTATATATTAGATCAAGTACTAAGGGTGCACTGTGTAGTCATGTCTGGGTCTCCTGTATATTAGGATAAGTACTAAGGGTGCACTGTGTAGTCATGTCTGGGTCCCTATATATTAGGACAAGTACTAAGGGTGCACTGTGTAGCCATGTCCGGGTCCCTATATATTAGGACAAGTAATAAGGGTGCACTGTGTAGTCATGTCTGGGTCTCCTGTATATTAGGATAAGTACTAAGGGTGCACTGTGTAGCCATGTCTGGTCCCTTATATATTAGGACAAGTACTTAGGGTGCACTGTGTAGTCATGTCTGGGCCCCCTATATATTAGGACAAGTACTAACTGTGCCCTGTGGAGCCATATCTGGTCTCCTATATATTAGGACAAGTACTAAGGGTGCACTGTGTAGTCACGTCTGGGTCCCCTGCATATTAGGACAAGTACTAAAGGTGCTGTGTAGTCATGTCTGGCCCCCTGTACATTAGGACAAGTACTAAGGGTGCACTGTGTAGTCATGTCTGGGTCTCCTGTATATTAGGACAAGTACTAAGGGTGCACTGTGTAGCCATGTCTGGTCCCCTATATATTAGGAGAAGTACTCAGGGTGCACTGTGTAGTCATGTCTGGGCCCCCTATATATTAGGACAAGTACTAAGGGTTCACTGTGTAGCCATATTGGGTCTCCTATATATTAGGACAAGTACTATGGGTGCACTGTGTAGCCATGTCTGGTCTCCTTTATATTAGGACAAGTACTAAGGGTGCACGGTGTAGCCATGTCTTGGTCCCCTGCATATTAGGACAAGTACTAAAGGTGCACTGTGTATCCATGTGTGGGTCCCCTATATATTAGGACAAGTACTAAGGGTGCCCTGTGTACCCATATCTGGTCTACTATATATTAGGACAAGTACTAAGGGTGCACTGTGTACCCATATCCGGTCTCCTATATATTAGGACAAGTACTAAGGGTGCACTGTGTAGCCATACTTTGTTCCCCTACATATTAGGACAAGTACTAAGGGTGCACTGTGTAGTCATGTCTTGGTCCCCTGCATATTAGGACAAGTACTAAGGGTGCACTGTGTAGCCATACTTTGCTACCCTGCATATTAGGACAAGTACTAAGGGTGCACTGTGTAGTCATGTCTGGGTCTCCTGTATATTAGGACAAGTACTAAGGGTGCCCTGTGTAGCCATATTGGGTCCCCTGCATATTAGGACAAGTACTAAGGGTGCACTGTGTAGCCATATCTGGTCCCCTATATATGAGGACAAGTACTAAGGGTGCACTGTGTAGCCATATTGGGTCTCCTATATATTAGGACAAGTACTATGGGTGCACTGTGTAGCCATGTCTGGTCTCCTTTATATTAGGACAAGTACTAAGGGTGCACGGTGTAGCCATGTCTTGGTCCCCTGCATATTAGGACAAGTACTAAAGGTGCACTGTGTATCCATGTGTGGGTCCCCTATATATTAGGACAAGTACTAAGGGTGCCCTGTGTACCCATATCCGGTCTCCTATATATTAGGACAAGTACTAAGGTTGCACTGTGTAGCCATACTTTGTTCCCCTACATATTAGGACAAGTACTAAGGGTGCACTGTGTAGTCATGTCTTGGTCCCCTGCATATTAGGACAAGTACTAAGGGTGCACTGTGTAGCCATACTTTGTTACCCTGCATATTAGGACAAGTACTAAGGGTGCACTGTGTAGTCATGTCTGGGTCTCCTGTATATTAGGACAAGTACTAAGGGTGCCCTGTGTAGCCATATTGGGTCCCCTGCATATTAGGACAAGTACTAAGGGTGCACTGTGTAGCCATATCTGGTCCCCTATATATGAGGACAAGTACTAAGGGTGCACTGTGTAGCCATATCTGGTCTCCTATATATTAGGACAAGTAATAAGGGTGCACTGTGTAGCCATGTCTGGTCTCCTATATATTAGGACAAGTACTAAGGGTGCACTGTGTAGCAATATCTGGGTCCCCTGCATATTAGGACAAGTACTAAGGGTGCACTGTGTAGCCATATCTTTGTTCCCCTGCATATTAGGAAAAGTACTAAGGGTGCACTGTGTAGTCATGTCTGGCCCCCTATATATTAGGACAAGTACTAAGGGGGCACTGTGTAGTAATATCTGGGTCCCCTGCATATTAGGACAAGTACTAAGGGTGCACTGTGTAGCCATGTCTGGGTCCCTATATATTAGGACAAGTACTAAGGGTGCACTGTGTAGCCATGTCTGAGTCCCTATATATTAGACCAAGTACTAAGGGTGCACTGTGTAGTCATATTGGGTCTCCTATATATTAGGACAAGTACTAAGGGTGCCCTGTGTAGCCATGTCTTGGTCCCCTGCATATTAAGACAAGTACTAAGGCTGTACTGTGTAGCCATGTCTGCGCCCTTATGTATTAGGACAAGTACTAAGGGTGCACTGTGTAGCCATATCTGGGTCTCCTATATATTAGGACAAGTACTAAGGGTGCACTGTGTAGCCATATTGGGTCTCCTATATATTAGGACAAGTACTAAGTCTGTACTGTGTACCCATATCTGGTCTCCTATATATTAGGACAAGTACCAAGGGTGCACTGTGTACCCATATCTGGTCTCCTATATATTAGGACAAGTACCAAGGGTGCACTGTGTACCCATATCTGGTCTCCTATATATTAGGACAAGTACCAAGGGTGCACTGTGTACCCATATCTTGTCTCCTATATATTAGGAGAAGTACTAAGGGTGCACTGTGTAGTCATGTCTGGTCTCCTATATATTAGGACAAGTACCAAGGGTGCACTGTGTACCCATATCTTGTCTCCTATATATTAGGAGAAGTACTAAGGGTGCACTGTGTAGTCATGTCTGGTGTCCTGTATATTAGGATAAGCACAAAGGGTGCACTGTGTAGTCATATCTCGGTCCCTATATATTAGGACAAGTACTAAGGGTGCACTGTGTAGCCATGTCTGGGTCCCTATATATTAGGACAAGTACTATGGGTGTACTGTGTAGCCATGTCTTGGTCCCCTGCATATTAAGACAAGTACTAAGGGTGCACTGTGTAGCCATATCTGGTCTCCTATATATTAGGACAAGTACTAAGGCTGTACTGTGTAGCCATGTCTGGGTCTCCTATATACTACGACAAGTACTAAGGCTGCACTGTGTAGTCATGTCTGGGTCCCTATATATTAGGACAAGTACTAAGGGTGCACTGTGTAGTCATGTCGGGGTCCCTATATATTAGGACAAGTACTAAGGGTGCCCTGTGTAGCCATGTCTGAGTCCCTATATATTAGAACAAGTACTAACTGTGCTCTGTGGAGCCATGTCTGGTTCCCTATATATTAGGACAAGTACTAAGGGTGCACTGTGTAGCCATATCTGGTCTCCTATATATTAGGACAAGTACTAAGGGTGCACTGTGTACCCATATCCGGTCTCCTATATATTAGGACAAGTACTAAGGTTGCACTGTGTAGCCATACTTTGTTCACCTACATATTAGGACAAGTACTAAGGGTGCACTGTGTAGTCATGCCTTGGTCCCCTGCATATTAGGACAAGTACTAAGGGTGCACTGTGTAGCCATACTTTGTTACCCTGCATATTAGGACAAGTACTAAGGGTGCACTGTGTAGTCATGTCTGGGTCTCCTGTATATTAGGACAAATACTAAGGGTGCCCTGTGTAGCCATATTGGGTCCCCTGCATATTAGGACAAGTACTAAGGGTGCACTGTGTAGCCATATCTGGTCCCCTATATATGAGGACAAGTACTAAGGGTGCACTGTGTACCCATATCTGGTCTCCTATATATTAGGACAAGTACTAAGGGTGCACTGTGTACCCATATCTGGTCTCCTATATATTAGGACAAGTACTAAGGGTGCACTGTGTAGTCATGTCTGGGTCCCTATATATTAGGATAAGTACTAAGGGTGCACTGTGTAGTCATGTCTGGGTCCCTATATATTAGGACAAGTACTAAGGGTGCCCCGTGTACCCATATCTGGTCTCCTATATATTAGGACAAGTACCAAGGGTGCACTGTGTACCCATATCTGGTCTCCTATATATTAGGACAAGTACTAAGGGTGCACTGTGTAGTCATGTCTGGTCTCCTGTATATTAGGATAAGTACAAAGGGTGCACTGTGTAGTCATATCTGGGTCCCTATATATTAGGACAAGTACTAAGGGTGCACTGTGTAGTCATGTCTGGGTCTCCTATATATTAGGACAAGTACTAAGGGTGCACTGTGTAGTCATGTCTGGGTCCCCTATATATTAGGACAAGTACTAAGGGTGCACTGTGTAACCATGTCTGGGTCCCTATATATTAGGACAAGTACTAAGGGTGCACTTTGTAGCCATGTCTTGGTCCCCTGCATATTAAGACAAGTACTAAGGGTGCACTGTGTAGCCATGTCTTGGTCCCCTGCATATTAAGACAAGTACTAAGGGTGCACTGTGTAGCCATGTCTGGTCTCCTATATATTAGGACAAGTACTAAGGCTGTACTGTGTAGTCATGTCTGGGTCCCCTATATATTAGGACAAGTACTAAGGTGCACTGTGTAGTCATGTTGGGATCACTATATATTAGGACAAGTACTAAGGGTGCACTGTGTAGCCATGTCTTGGGCCCCTTATGTATTAGGACAAGTACTAAGGGTGCACTGTGTAGCCATGTCTGAGTCCCTATATATTAGAACAAGTACTAACTGTGCTCTGTGTAGCCATGTCTGGTTCCCTATATATTAGTATAAGTACTAAGGGTGCACTGTGTAGCCATGTCTGGTCTCCTATATATTAGGACAAGTACTAAGTGTGCACTGTGTAGTCATTTCTTGGTCCCCTGCATATTAGGACAAGTACTAAGGGTGCTCTGTGTAGCCATGTCTTTGTTCCCCTGCATATTAGAACAAGTACTAAGGGTGCACTGTGTAGCCATGTCTGGGTTCCTATATATTAGGACAAGTACTAAGGGTGCACTGTGTAGCCATGTCTGGGTCCCTATATATTAGATCAAGTACTAAGGGTGCACTGTGTAGTCATGTCTGGGTCTCCTGTATATTAGGATAAGTACTAAGGGTGCACTGTGTAGTCATGTCTGGGTCCCTATATATTAGGACAAGTACTAAGGGTGCACTGTGTAGCCATGTCCGGGTCCCTATATATTAGGACAAGTAATAAGGGTGCACTGTGTAGTCATGTCTGGGTCTCCTGTATATTAGGATAAGTACTAAGGGTGCACTGTGTAACCATGTCTGGTCCCCTATATATTAGGACAAGTACTTAGGGTGCACTGTGTAGTCATGTCTGGGCCCCCTATATATTAGGACAAGTACTAAAGGTGCTGTGTAGTCATGTCTGGCCCCCTGTACATTAGGACAAGTACTAAGGGTGCACTGTGTAGTCATGTCTGGGTCTCCTGTATATTAGGACAAGTACTAAGGGTGCACTGTGTAGCCATGTCTGGTCCCCTATATATTAGGAGAAGTACTCAGGGTGCACTGTGTAGTCATGTCTGGGCCCCCTATATATTAGGACAAGTACTAAGGGTTCACTGTGTAGCCATATTGGGTCTCCTATATATTAGGACAAGTACTATGGGTGCACTGTGTAGCCATGTCTGGTCTCCTTTATATTAGGACAAGTACTAAGGGTGCACGGTGTAGCCATGTCTTGGTCCCCTGCATATTAGGACAAGTACTAAAGGTGCACTGTGTATCCATGTGTGGGTCCCCTATATATTAGGACAAGTACTAAGGGTGCCCTGTGTACCCATATCTGGTCTACTATATATTAGGACAAGTACTAAGGGTGCACTGTGTACCCATATCCGGTCTCCTATATATTAGGACAAGTACTAAGGGTGCACTGTGTAGCCATACTTTGTTCCCCTACATATTAGGACAAGTACTAAGGGTGCACTGTGTAGTCATGTCTTGGTCCCCTGCATATTAGGACAAGTACTAAGGGTGCACTGTGTAGCCATACTTTGCTACCCTGCATATTAGGACAAGTACTAAGGGTGCACTGTGTAGTCATGTCTGGGTCTCCTGTATATTAGGACAAGTACTAAGGGTGCCCTGTGTAGCCATATTGGGTCCCCTGCATATTAGGACAAGTACTAAGGGTGCACTGTGTAGCCATATCTGGTCCCCTATATATGAGGACAAGTACTAAGGGTGCACTGTGTAGCCATATTGGGTCTCCTATATATTAGGACAAGTACTATGGGTGCACTGTGTAGCCATGTCTGGTCTCCTTTATATTAGGACAAGTACTAAGGGTGCACGGTGTAGCCATGTCTTGGTCCCCTGCATATTAGGACAAGTACTAAAGGTGCACTGTGTATCCATGTGTGGGTCCCCTATATATTAGGACAAGTACTAAGGGTGCCCTGTGTACCCATATCCGGTCTCCTATATATTAGGACAAGTACTAAGGTTGCACTGTGTAGCCATACTTTGTTCCCCTACATATTAGGACAAGTACTAAGGGTGCACTGTGTAGTCATGTCTTGGTCCCCTGCATATTAGGACAAGTACTAAGGGTGCACTGTGTAGCCATACTTTGTTACCCTGCATATTAGGACAAGTACTAAGGGTGCACTGTGTAGTCATGTCTGGGTCTCCTGTATATTAGGACAAGTACTAAGGGTGCCCTGTGTAGCCATATTGGGTCCCCTGCATATTAGGACAAGTACTAAGGGTGCACTGTGTAGCCATATCTGGTCCCCTATATATGAGGACAAGTACTAAGGGTGCACTGTGTAGCCATATCTGGTCTCCTATATATTAGGACAAGTAATAAGGGTGCACTGTGTAGCCATGTCTGGTCTCCTATATATTAGGACAAGTACTAAGGGTGCACTGTGTAGCAATATCTGGGTCCCCTGCATATTAGGACAAGTACTAAGGGTGCACTGTGTAGCCATATCTTTGTTCCCCTGCATATTAGGAAAAGTACTAAGGGTGCACTGTGTAGTCATGTCTGGCCCCCTATATATTAGGACAAGTACTAAGGGGGCACTGTGTAGCAATATCTGGGTCCCCTGCATATTAGGACAAGTACTAAGGGTGCACTGTGTAGCCATGTCTGGGTCCCTATATATTAGGACAAGTACTAAGGGTGCACTGTGTAGTCATATTGGGTCTCCTATATATTAGGACAAGTACTAAGGGTGCCCTGTGTAGCCATGTCTTGGTCCCCTGCATATTAAGACAAGTACTAAGGCTGTACTGTGTAGCCATGTCTGCGCCCTTATGTATTAGGACAAGTACTAAGGGTGCACTGTGTAGCCATATCTGGGTCTCCTATATATTAGGACAAGTACTAAGGGTGCACTGTGTAGCCATATTGGGTCTCCTATATATTAGGACAAGTACTAAGTCTGTACTGTGTACCCATATCTGGTCTCCTATATATTAGGACAAGTACCAAGGGTGCACTGTGTACCCATATCTGGTCTCCTATATATTAGGACAAGTACCAAGGGTGCACTGTGTACCCATATCTGGTCTCCTATATATTAGGACAAGTACCAAGGGTGCACTGTGTACCCATATCTTGTCTCCTATATATTAGGAGAAGTACTAAGGGTGCACTGTGTAGTCATGTCTGGTCTCCTATATATTAGGACAAGTACCAAGGGTGCACTGTGTACCCATATCTTGTCTCCTATATATTAGGAGAAGTACTAAGGGTGCACTGTGTAGTCATGTCTGGTGTCCTGTATATTAGGATAAGCACAAAGGGTGCACTGTGTAGTCATATCTCGGTCCCTATATATTAGGACAAGTACTAAGGGTGCACTGTGTAGCCATGTCTGGGTCCCTATATATTAGGACAAGTACTATGGGTGTACTGTGTAGCCATGTCTTGGTCCCCTGCATATTAAGACAAGTACTAAGGGTGCACTGTGTAGCCATATCTGGTCTCCTATATATTAGGACAAGTACTAAGGCAGTACTGTGTAGCCATGTCTGGGTCTCCTATATACTACGACAAGTACTAAGGCTGCACTGTGTAGTCATGTCTGGGTCCCTATATATTAGGACAAGTACTAAGGGTGCACTGTGTAGTCATGTCGGGGTCCCTATATATTAGGACAAGTACTAAGGGTGCCCTGTGTAGCCATGTCTGAGTCCCTATATATTAGAACAAGTACTAACTGTGCTCTGTGGAGCCATGTCTGGTTCCCTATATATTAGGACAAGTACTAAGGGTGCACTGTGTAGCCATATCTGGTCTCCTATATATTAGGACAAGTACTAAGGGTGCACTGTGTAGTCGTGTCTGGGTCTCCTGTATATTAGGACAAGTACTAAGGGTGCACTGTGTAGCCATGTCTGGTCCCCTATATATTAGGAGAAGTACTCAGGGTGCACTGTGTAGTCATGTCTGGGCCCCCTATATATTAGGACAAGTACTAAGGGTTCACTGTGTAGCCATATTGGGTCTCCTATATATTAGGACAAGTACTATGGGTGCACTGTGTAGCCATGTCTGGTCTCCTTTATATTAGGACAAGTACTAAGGGTGCACGGTGTAGCCATGTCTTGGTCCCCTGCATATTATGACAAGTACTAAAGGTGCACTGTGTATCCATGTGTGGGTCCCCTATATATTAGGACAAGTACTAAGGGTGCCCTGTGTACCCATATCTGGTCTACTATATATTAGGACAAGTACTAAGGGTGCACTGTGTACCCATATCCGGTCTCCTATATATTAGGACAAGTACTAAGGGTGCACTGTGTAGCCATACTTTGTTCCCCTACATATTAGGACAAGTACTAAGGGTGCACTGTGTAGTCATGTCTTGGTCCCCTGCATATTAGGACAAGTACTAAGGGTGCACTGTGTAGCCATACTTTGTTACCCTGCATATTAGGACAAGTACTAAGGGTGCACTGTGTAGTCATGTCTGGGTCTCCTGTATATTAGGACAAGTACTAAGGGTGCCCTGTGTAGCCATATTGGGTCCCCTGCATATTAGGACAAGTACTAAGGGTGCACTGTGTAGCCATATCTGGTCCCCTATATATGAGGACAAGTACTAAGGGTGCACTGTGTAGCCATATCTGGTCTCCTATATATTAGGACAAGTACTAAGGGTGCACTGTGTAGCCATGTCTGGTCTCCTATATATTAGGACAAGTACTAAGGGTGCACTGTGTAGCAATATCTGGGTCCCCTGCATATTAGGACAAGTACTAAGGGTGCACTGTGTAGCCATATCTTTGTTCCCCTGCATATTAGGAAAAGTACTAAGGGTGCACTGTGTAGTCATGTCTGGCCCCCTATATATTAGGACAAGTACTAAGGGGGCACTGTGTAGCAATATCTGGGTCCCCTGCATATTAGGACAAGTACTAAGGGTGCACTGTGTAGCCATGTCTGGGTCCCTATATATTAGGACAAGTACTAAGGGTGCACTGTGTAGCCATGTCTGAGTCCCTATATATTAGACCAAGTACTAAGGGTGCACTGTGTAGTCATATTGGGTCTCCTATATATTAGGACAAGTACTAAGGGTGCCCTGTGTAGCCATGTCTTGGTCCCCTGCATATTAAGACAAGTACTAAGGCTGTACTGTGTAGCCATGTCTGCGCCCTTATGTATTAGGACAAGTACTAAGGGTGCACTGTGTAGCCATATCTGGGTCTCCTATATATTAGGACAAGTACTAAGGGTGCACTGTGTAGCCATATCTTGTCTCCTATATATTAGGAGAAGTACTAAGGGTGCACTGTGTACCCATATCTGGTCTCCTATATATTAGGACAAGTACCAAGGGTGCACTGTGTACCCATATCTGGTCTCCTATATATTAGGACAAGTACCAAGGGTGCACTGTGTACCCATATCTTGTCTCCTATAT
Organism: Eleutherodactylus coqui; assembly: GCF_035609145.1. NCBI lineage: Eukaryota > Metazoa > Chordata > Amphibia > Anura > Eleutherodactylidae > Eleutherodactylus > Eleutherodactylus coqui. The sequence continues at coordinate 224,599 of NW_027102366.1, forward strand.
ATTAGGAGAAGTACTAAGGGTGCACTGTGTAGTCATGTCTGGTCTCCTATATATTAGGACAAGTACCAAGGGTGCACTGTGTACCCATATCTTGTCTCCTATATATTAGGAGAAGTACTAAGGGTGCACTGTGTAGTCATGTCTGGTGTCCTGTATATTAGGATAAGCACAAAGGGTGCACTGTGTAGTCATATCTCGGTCCCTATATATTAGGACAAGTACTAAGGGTGCACTGTGTAGCCATGTCTGGGTCCCTATATATTAGGACAAGTACTATGGGTGTACTGTGTAGCCATGTCTTGGTCCCCTGCATATTAAGACAAGTACTAAGGGTGCACTGTGTAGCCATATCTGGTCTCCTATATATTAGGACAAGTACTAAGGCTGTACTGTGTAGCCATGTCTGGGTCTCCTATATACTACGACAAGTACTAAGGCTGCACTGTGTAGTCATGTCTGGGTCCCTATATATTAGGACAAGTACTAAGGGTGCACTGTGTAGTCATGTCGGGGTCCCTATATATTAGGACAAGTACTAAGGGTGCCCTGTGTAGCCATGTCTGAGTCCCTATATATTAGAACAAGTACTAACTGTGCTCTGTGGAGCCATGTCTGGTTCCCTATATATTAGGACAAGTACTAAGGGTGCACTGTGTAGCCATGTCTGGTCCCCTATATATTAGGACAAGTACTAAGGGTGCACTGTGTAGTCACGTCTGGGTCCCCTGCATATTAGGACAAGTACTAAAGGTGCTGTGTAGTCATGTCTGGCCCCCTGTACATTAGGACAAGTACTAAGGGTGCACTGTGTAGTCATGTCTGGGTCTCCTGTATATTAGGACAAGTACTAAGGGGGCACTGTGTAGCCATGTCTGGTCCCCTATATATTAGGAGAAGTACTCAGGGTGCACTGTGTAGTCATGTCTGGGCCCCCTATATATTAGGACAAGTACTAAGGGTTCACTGTGTAGCCATATTGGGTCTCCTATATATTAGGACAAGTACTATGGGTGCACTGTGTAGCCATGTCTGGTCTCCTTTACATTAGGACAAGTACTAAGGGTGCACGGTGTAGCCATGTCTTGGTCCCCTGCATATTAGGACAAGTACTAAAGGTGCACTGTGTATCCATGTGTGGGTCCCCTATATATTAGGACAAGTACTAAGGGTGCCCTGTGTACCCATATCTGGTCTACTATATATTAGGACAAGTACTAAGGGTGCACTGTGTACCCATATCCGGTCTCCTATATATTAGGACAAGTACTAAGGGTGCACTGTGTAGCCATACTTTGTTCCCCTACATATTAGGACAAGTACTAAGGGTGCACTGTGTAGTCATGTCTTGGTCCCCTGCATATTAGGACAAGTACTAAGGGTGCACTGTGTAGCCATACTTTGCTACCCTGCATATTAGGACAAGTACTAAGGGTGCACTGTGTAGTCATGTCTGGGTCTCCTGTATATTAGGACAAGTACTAAGGGTGCCCTGTGTAGCCATATTGGGTCCCCTGCATATTAGGACAAGTACTAAGGGTGCACTGTGTAGCCATATCTGGTCCCCTATATATGAGGACAAGTACTAAGGGTGCACTGTGTAGCCATATTGGGTCTCCTATATATTAGGACAAGTACTATGGGTGCACTGTGTAGCCGTATCTGGTCTCCTATATATTAGGACAAGTACTAAGGGTGCACTGTGTAGTCATGTCTGGTCCCTATATATTAGAACAAGTACTAACTGTGCCCTGTGGAGCAATGTCTGGTCTCCTGTATATTAGGACAAGTACTAAGGGTGCACTGTGTAGCCATGTCTGGGTCCCCTATATATTAGGACAAGTACTAAGGGTGCACTGTGTAGCCATGTCTGGTCCCCTATATATTAGGACAAGTACTAAGGGTGCACTGTGTAGCCATGTCTGGGTCCCCTATATATTAGGACAAGTACTAAAGGTTTACTGTGTAGCCATGTCTGGTCCCCTATATATTAGGACAAGTACTAAGGGTGCACTGTGTTGTCATGTCTGGGTCCCCTATATATTAGGACAAGTACTAAGGGTGCACTGTGTAGCCATGTCTGGTCCCCTATATATTAGGACAAGTACTAAGGGTGCACTGTGTGACCATGTCTGGGTACCCTACATATATTAGGACAAGTACTAAGGGTGCACTGTGTAGCCATATCTGGTCTCTTATATATTAGGACAAGTACTAAGGGTGCACTGTTTACCCATATCTGGTCTCCTATATATTAGGACAAGTACTAAGGGTGCACTGTGTAGCCGTATCTGGTCTCCTATATATTAGGACAAGTACTAAGGGTGCACTGTGTAGTCATGTCTGGTCCCTATATATTAGAACAAGTACTAACTGTGCCCTGTGGAGCAATGTCTGGTCTCCTGTATATTAGGACAAGTACTAAGGGTGCACTGTGTAGCCATGTCTGGTCCCTATATATTAGAACAAGTACTAACTGTGCCCTGTGTAGCCATGTCTGGGCCCTCTGTATATTAGGACAAGTACTAAGGGTGCACTGTGTAGTCATGTCTGGTCCCTATATATTAGAACAAGTACTAAGGGTGCACTGTGTACCCATGTCTGGGTCCCCATATATATTAGGACAAGTGCTAAGGGTTCACTGTGTAGTCATGTCTGGGTCTCCTGTATATTAGGACAAGTACTAAGGGTGCACTGTGTAGTCATGTCTGGGTCCTTTACATATACTAGGACAAGTACTAAGGGTGTACTGTGTAGCCATGTCTGGGTCCCCTATATATTAGGACAAGTACTAAGGGTGCACTGTGTAGCTATGTCTGGGTCCTCTATGTATTAGGACAAGTACTAAGTGTGCACTGTGTATCCATGTCTGGTTCCCTATATATAAGGACAGGTACTAAGGGTGCACTGTTTAGTAATGTCTGGGTCCCCTATATATTAGGACAAGTACTAAGGGTGCACTGTGTAGCCATGTCTGGTCTACTATATATTAGGACAAGTACTAAGGGTGCACTGAGTAGCCATGTGTTTGTTCCCCTGCATATTAGGACACGTACTAAGGGTGCACTGTGTAGCCATGTCTTGGTCCCCTGCATATTAGGACAAGTACTAAGCGTGCACTATGTAGTCATGTCTGGGTCCCTATATATTAGGACAAGTACTAAGGGTGCACTATGTAGTCATGTCTGGGTCCCTATATATTAGGACAAGTACTAAGGGTGCACTGTGTAGCCATGTCTGGGCCCTCTGTATATTAGGACAAGTACTAAGGGTGCACTGTGTAGTCATGTCTGGGCCCCTTATGTATTAGGACAAGTACTAAGGGTGCACTGTGTAGCCATGTCTGGTCCCTATATATTAGAACAAGTACTAACTGTGCCCTGTGGAGCAATGTCTGGTCTCCTGTATATTAGGACAAGTACTAAGGGTGCACTGTGTAGTCATGTCTGGGTCTCCTGTATATTAGGACAAGTACTAAGGGTGCACTGTGTAGCCATGTCTGGGTCCCCATATATATTAGGACAAGTACTAAGGGTGCACTGTGTAGTCATGTCTGGTCCCCTATATATTAGGACAAGAACTAAGGGTGCACTGTGTAGTCATGTCTGGTCCCCTATATATTAGGACAAGTACTAAGGGTGCCCTGTGTAGCCATGTCTGAGTCCCTATATATTAGAACAAGTACTAACTGTGCTCTGTGGAGCCATGTCTGGTTCCCTATATATTAGGACAAGTACTAAGGGTGCACTGTGTAGCCATGTCTGGTCCCCTATATATTAGGACAAGTACTAAGGGTGCACTGTGTAGTCACGTCTGGGTCCCCTGCATATTAGGACAAGTACTAAAGGTGCTGTGTAGTCATGTCTGGCCCCCTGTACATTAGGACAAGTACTAAGGGTGCACTGTGTAGTCATGTCTGGGTCTCCTGTATATTAGGACAAGTACTAAGGGTGCACTGTGTAGCCATGTCTGGTCCCCTATATATTAGGAGAAGTACTCAGGGTGCACTGTGTAGTCATGTCTGGGCCCCCTATATATTAGGACAAGTACTAAGGGTTCACTGTGTAGCCATATTGAGTCTCCTATATATTAGGACAAGTACTATGGGTGCACTGTGTAGCCATGTCTGGTCTCCTTTATATTAGGACAAGTACTAAGGGTGCACGGTGTAGCCATGTCTTGGTCCCCTGCATATTAGGACAAGTACTAAAGGTGCACTGTGTATCCATGTGTGGGTCCCCTATATATTAGGACAAGTACTAAGGGTGCCCTGTGTACCCATATCTGGTCTACTATATATTAGGACAAGTACTAAGGGTGCACTGTGTACCCATATCCGGTCTCCTATATATTAGGACAAGTACTAAGGGTGCACTGTGTAGCCATACTTTGTTCCCCTACATATTAGGACAAGTACTAAGGGTGCACTGTGTAGTCATGTCTTGGTCCCCTGCATATTAGGACAAGTACTAAGGGTGCACTGTGTAGCCATACTTTGCTACCCTGCATATTAGGACAAGTACTAAGGGTGCACTGTGTAGTCATGTCTGGGTCTCCTGTATATTAGGACAAGTACTAAGGGTGCCCTGTGTAGCCATATTGGGTCCCCTGCATATTAGGACAAGTACTAAGGGTGCACTGTGTAGCCATATCTGGTCCCCTATATATGAGGACAAGTACTAAGGGTGCACTGTGTAGCCATATTGGGTCTCCTATATATTAGGACAAGTACTATGGGTGCACTGTGTAGCCATGTCTGGTCTCCTTTATATTAGGACAAGTACTAAGGGTGCACGGTGTAGCCATGTCTTGGTCCCCTGCATATTAGGACAAGTACTAAAGGTGCACTGTGTATCCATGTGTGGGTCCCCTATATATTAGGACAAGTACTAAGGGTGCCCTGTGTACCCATATCCGGTCTCCTATATATTAGGACAAGTACTAAGGTTGCACTGTGTAGCCATACTTTGTTCCCCTACATATTAGGACAACTACTAAGGGTGCACTGTGTAGTCATGTCTTGGTCCCCTGCATATTAGGACAAGTACTAAGGGTGCACTGTGTAGCCATACTTTGTTACCCTGCATATTAGGACAAGTACTAAGGGTGCACTGTGTAGTCATGTCTGGGTCTCCTGTATATTAGGACAAGTACTAAGGGTGCACTGTGTAGCCATATTGGGTCTCCTATATATTAGGACAAGTACTATGGGTGCACTGTGTAGCCGTATCTGGTCTCCTATATATTAGGACAAGTACTAAGGGTGCACTGTGTAGTCATGTCTGGTCCCTATATATTAGAACAAGTACTAACTGTGCCCTGTGGAGCAATGTCTGGTCTCCTGTATATTAGGACAAGTACTAAGGGTGCACTGTGTAGCCATGTCTGGGTCCCCTATATATTAGGACAAGTACTAAGGGTGCACTGTGTAGCCATGTCTGGTCCCCTATATATTAGGACAAGTACTAAGGGTGCACTGTGTAGCCATGTCTGGGTCCCCTATATATTAGGACAAGTACTAAAGGTTTACTGTGTAGCCATGTCTGGTCCCCTATATATTAGGACAAGTACTAAGGGTGCACTGTGTTGTCATGTCTGGGTCCCCTATATATTAGGACAAGTACTAAGGGTGCACTGTGTAGCCATGTCTGGTCCCCTATATATTAGGACAAGTACTAAGGGTGCACTGTGTAGCCATGTCTGGGTACCCTACATATATTAGGACAAGTACTAAGGGTGCACTGTGTAGCCATATCTGGTCTCTTATATATTAGGACAAGTACTAAGGGTGCACTGTGTACCCATATCTGGTCTCCTATATATTAGGACAAGTACTAAGGGTGCACTGTGTAGCCGTATCTGGTCTCCTATATATTAGGACAAGTACTAAGGGTGCACTGTGTAGTCATGTCTGGTCCCTATATATTAGAACAAGTACTAACTGTGCCCTGTGGAGCAATGTCTGGTCTCCTGTATATTAGGACAAGTACTAAGGGTGCACTGTGTAGCCATGTCTGGTCCCTATATATTAGAACAAGTACTAACTGTGCCCTGTGTAGCCATGTCTGGGCCCTCTGTATATTAGGACAAGTACTAAGGGTGCACTGTGTAGTCATGTCTGGTCCCTATATATTAGAACAAGTACTAAGGGTGCACTGTGTACCCATGTCTGGGTCCCCATATATATTAGGACAAGTGCTAAGGGTTCACTGTGTAGTCATGTCTGGGTCTCCTGTATATTAGGACAAGTACTAAGGGTGCACTGTGTAGTCATGTCTGGGTCCTTTACATATACTAGGACAAGTACTAAGGGTGTACTGTGTAGCCATGTCTGGGTCCCCTATATATTAGGACAAGTACTAAGGGTGCACTGTGTAGCTATGTCTGGGTCCTCTATGTATTAGGACAAGTACTAAGTGTGCACTGTGTATCCATGTCTGGTTCCCTATATATAAGGACAGGTACTAAGGGTGCACTGTTTAGTAATGTCTGGGTCCCCTATATATTAGGACAAGTACTAAGGGTGCACTGTGTAGCCATGTCTGGTCTACTATATATTAGGACAAGTACTAAGGGTGCACTGAGTAGCCATGTGTTTGTTCCCCTGCATATTAGGACACGTACTAAGGGTGCACTGTGTAGCCATGTCTTGGTCCCCTGCATATTAGGACAAGTACTAAGCGTGCACTATGTAGTCATGTCTGGGTCCCTATATATTAGGACAAGTACTAAGAGTGCACTATGTAGTCATGTCTGGGTCCCTATATATTAGGACAAGTACTAAGGGTGCACTGTGTAGCCATGTCTGGGCCCTCTGTATATTAGGACAAGTACTAAGGGTGCACTGTGTAGTCATGTCTGGGCCCCTTATGTATTAGGACAAGTACTAAGGGTGCACTGTGTAGCCATGTCTGGTCCCTATATATTAGAACAAGTACTAACTGTGCCCTGTGGAGCAATGTCTGGTCTCCTGTATATTAGGACAAGTACTAAGGGTGCACTGTGTAGTCATGTCTGGGTCTCCTGTATATTAGGACAAGTACTAAGGGTGCACTGTGTAGCCATGTCTGGGTCCCCATATATATTAGGACAAGTACTAAGGGTGCACTGTGTAGTCATGTCTGGTCCCCTATATATTAGGACAAGAACTAAGGGTGCACTGTGTAGTCATGTCTGGTCCCCTATATATTAGGACAAGTACTAAGGGTGCCCTGTGTAGCCATGTCTGAGTCCCTATATATTAGAACAAGTACTAACTGTGCTCTGTGGAGCCATGTCTGGTTCCCTATATATTAGGACAAGTACTAAGGGTGCACTGTGTAGCCATGTCTGGTCCCCTATATATTAGGACAAGTACTAAGGGTGCACTGTGTAGTCACGTCTGGGTCCCCTGCATATTAGGACAAGTACTAAAGGTGCTGTGTAGTCATGTCTGGCCCCCTGTACATTAGGACAAGTACTAAGGGTGCACTGTGTAGTCATGTCTGGGTCTCCTGTATATTAGGACAAGTACTAAGGGTGCACTGTGTAGCCATGTCTGGTCCCCTATATATTAGGAGAAGTACTCAGGGTGCACTGTGTAGTCATGTCTGGGCCCCCTATATATTAGGACAAGTACTAAGGGTTCACTGTGTAGCCATATTGGGTCTCCTATATATTAGGACAAGTACTATGGGTGCACTGTGTAGCCATGTCTGGTCTCCTTTATATTAGGACAAGTACTAAGGGTGCACGGTGTAGCCATGTCTTAGTCCCCTGCATATTAGGACAAGTACTAAAGGTGCACTGTGTATCCATGTGTGGGTCCCCTATATATTAGGACAAGTACTAAGGGTGCCCTGTGTACCCATATCTGGTCTACTATATATTAGGACAAGTACTAAGGGTGCACTGTGTACCCATATCCGGTCTCCTATATATTAGGACAAGTACTAAGGGTGCACTGTGTAGCCATACTTTGTTCCCCTACATATTAGGACAAGTACTAAGGGTGCACTGTGTAGTCATGTCTTGGTCCCCTGCATATTAGGACAAGTACTAAGGGTGCACTGTGTAGCCATACTTTGCTACCCTGCATATTAGGACAAGTACTAAGGGTGCACTGTGTAGTCATGTCTGGGTCTCCTGTATATTAGGACAAGTACTAAGGGTGCCCTGTGTAGCCATATTGGGTCCCCTGCATATTAGGACAAGTACTAAGGGTGCACTGTGTAGCCATATCTGGTCCCCTATATATGAGGACAAGTACTAAGGGTGCACTGTGTAGCCATATTGGGTCTCCTATATATTAGGACAAGTACTATGGGTGCACTGTGTAGCCATGTCTGGTCTCCTTTATATTAGGACAAGTACTAAGGGTGCACGGTGTAGCCATGTCTTGGTCCCCTGCATATTAGGACAAGTACTAAAGGTGCACTGTGTATCCATGTGTGGGTCCCCTATATATTAGGACAAGTACTAAGGGTGCCCTGTGTACCCATATCCGGTCTCCTATATATTAGGACAAGTACTAAGGTTGCACTGTGTAGCCATACTTTGTTCCCCTACATATTAGGACAACTACTAAGGGTGCACTGTGTAGTCATGTCTTGGTCCCCTGCATATTAGGACAAGTACTAAGGGTGCACTGTGTAGCCATACTTTGTTACCCTGCATATTAGGACAAGTACTAAGGGTGCACTGTGTAGTCATGTCTGGGTCTCCTGTATATTAGGACAAGTACTAAGGGTGCCCTGTGTAGCCATATTGGGTCCCCTGCATATTAGGACAAGTACTAAGGGTGCACTGTGTAGCCATATCTGGTCCCCTATATATGAGGACAAGTACTAAGGGTGCACTGTGTAGCCATATCTGGTCTCCTATATATTAGGACAAGTACTAAGGGTGCACTGTGTAGCCATGTCTGGTCTCCTATATATTAGGACAAGTACTAAGGGTGCACTGTGTAGCAATATCTGGGTCCCCTGCATATTAGGACAAGTATTAAGGGTGCACTGTGTAGCCATATCTTTGTTCCCCTGCATATTAGGAAAAGTACTAAGGGTGCACTGTGTAGTCATGTCTGGCCCCCTATATACTAGGACAAGTACTAAGGGGGCACTGTGTAGCAATATCTGGGTTCCCTGCATATTAGGACAAGTACTAAGGGTGCACTGTGTAGCCATGTCTGGGTCCCTATATATTAGGACAAGTACTAAGGGTGCACTGTGTAGCCATGTCTGAGTCCCTATATATTAGACCAAGTACTAAGGGTGCACTGTGTAGTCATATTGGGTCTCCTATATATTAGGACAAGTACTAAGGGTGCCCTGTGTAGCCATGTCTTGGTCCCCTGCATATTAAGACAAGTACTAAGGCTGTACTGTGTAGCCATGTCTGCGCCCTTATGTATTAGGACAAGTACTAAGGGTGCACTGTGTAGCCATATCTGGGTCTCCTATATATTAGGACAAGTACTAAGGGTGCACTGTGTAGCCATATTGGGTCTCCTATATATTAGGACAAGTACTAAGTCTGTACTGTGTACCCATATCTGGTCTCCTATATATTAGGACAAGTACCAAGGGTGCACTGTGTACCCATATCTGGTCTCCTATATATTAGGACAAGTACCAAGGGTGCACTGTGTACCCATATCTGGTCTCCTATATATTAGGACAAGTACCAAGGGTGCACTGTGTACCCATATCTTGTCTCCTATATATTAGGAGAAGTACTAAGTGTGCACTGTGTAGTCATGTCTGGTCTCCTATATATTAGGACAAGTACCAAGGGTGCACTGTGTACCCATATCTTGTCTCCTATATATTAGGAGAAGTACTAAGGGTGCACTGTGTAGTCATGTCTGGTGTCCTGTATATTAGGATAAGCACAAAGGGTGCACTGTGTAGTCATATCTCGGTCCCTATATATAAGGACAAGTACTAAGGGTGCACTGTGTAGCCATGTCTGGGTCCCTATATATTAGGACAAGTACTATGGGTGTACTGTGTAGCCATGTCTTGGTCCCCTGCATATTAAGACAAGTACTAAGGGTGCACTGTGTCGCCATATCTGGTCTCCTATATATTAGGACAAGTACTAAGGCTGTACTGTGTAGCCATGTCTGGGTCTCCTATATACTACGACAAGTACTAAGGCTGCACTGTGTAGTCATGTCTGGGTCCCTATATATTAGGACAAGTACTAAGGCTGCACTGTGTAGTCATGTCGGGGTCCCTATATATTAGGACAAGTACTAAGGGTGCCCTGTGTAGCCATGTCTGAGTCCCTATATATTAGAACAAGTACTAACTGTGCTCTGTGGAGCCATGTCTGGTTCCCTATATATTAGGACAAGTACTAAGGGTGCACTGTGTAGCCATGTCTGGTCCCCTATATATTAGGACAAGTACTAAGGGTGCACTGTGTAGCCATGTCTTGGTCCCCTGCATATTAGGACAAGTACTAAGGGTGCACTGTGTAGCCATGTCTGGTCTCCTATATATTAGGACAAGTACTAAGGGTGCACTGTGTAGCCATGTATTTGTTCCCCTGCATATTAGAACAAGTACTAAGGGTGCACTGTGTAGCCATGTCTGGGTCCCCTATATATTAGGACAAGTACTAAGGGTGCACTGTGTACCCATATCTGGTCTCTTATATATTAGGACAAGTACCAAGGGTGCACTGTGTACCCATATCTGGTGTCCTATATATTAGGACAAGTACTAAGGGTGCACTGTGTAGTCATGTCTGGGTCCCTATATATTAGGACAAGTACTAAGGGTGCACTGTGTAGCCATGTCTGGGTCCCTATATATTAGGACAAGTACTAAGGGTGCACTGTGTAGTCATGTCTGGGTCTCCTGTATATTAGGACAAGTACTAAGGGTGCACTGTGTAGCCATGTCTTGGTCCTCTGCATATTAGGACAAGTACTAAGGGTGCACTGTGTAGCCATATCTGGTCTCCTATATATTAGGACAAGTACTAAGGGTGCACTGTGTAGCCATGTCTGGGTCTCCTGTAGATTAGGACAAGTACTAAGCGTGCACTGTGTAGCCATATCTGGTCTCCTATATATTAGGATAAGTACTAACTGTGCACTGTATAGCCATGTCTTGGTCCCCTGCATATTAGGACAAGTACTAAGGGTGCACTGTGTAGCCATGTCTGGTCTCCTATATATTAGGACAAGTACTAAGGGTGCACTGTGTAGCCATGTCTTTGTTCCCCTGCATATTAGAACAAGTACTAAGGCTGTACTGTGTAGCCATGTCTGGGTCTCCTATATACTACGACAAGTACTAAGGCTGCACTGTGTAGTCATGTCTGGGTCCCTATATATTAGGACAAGTACTAAGGGTGCACTGTGTAGTCATGTCGGGGTCCCTATATATTAGGACAAGTACTAAGGGTGCCCTGTGTAGCCATTTCTGAGTCCCTATATATTAGAACAAGTACTAACTGTGCTCTGTGGAGCCATGTCTGGTTCCCTATATATTAGGACAAGTACTAAGGGTGCACTGTGTAGCCATGTCTGGTCCCCTATATATTAGGACAAGTACTAAGGGTGCACTGTGTAGCCATGTCTTTGTTCCCCTGCATATTAGAACAAGTACTAAGGGTGCACTGTGTAGCCATGTCTGGGTCCCCTATATATTAGGACAAGTACTAAGGGTGCACTGTGTACCCATATCTGGTCTCCTATATATTAGGACAAGTACCAAGGGTGCACTGTGTACCCATATCTGGTGTCCTATATATTAGGACAAGTACTAAGGGTGCACTGTGTAGTCATGTCTGGGTCCCTATATATTAGGACAAGTACTAAGGGTGCACTGTGTAGCCATGTCTGGGTCCCTATATATTAGGACAAGTACTAAGGGTGCACTGTGTAGTCATGTCTGGGTCTCCTGTATATTAGGACAAGTACTAAGGGTGCACTGTGTAGCCATGTCTTGGTCCTCTGCATATTAGGACAAGTACTAAGGGTGCACTGTGTAGCCATATCTGGTCTCCTATATATTAGGACAAGTACTAAGGGTGCACTGTGTAGCCATGTCTGGGTCTCCTGTATATTAGGACAAGTACTAAGGGTGCATTGTATAGCCATGTCTGGTATCCTATATATTAGGATAAGTACTAACTGTGCTCTGTGGAGCCATGTCTTTGTTCCCCTGCATATTAGAACAAGTACTAAGGGTGCACTGTGTAGCCATGTCTTTGTTCCCCTGCATATTAGAACAAGTACTAAGGGTGCACTGTGTAGCCATGTCTGGGTCCCCTATATATTAGTACAAGTACTAAGGGTGCACTGTGTACCATATCTGCTCTCCTATATATTAGGACAAGTACCAAGGGTGCACTGTGTACCCATATCTGGTGTCCTATATATTAGGACAAGTACTAAGGGTGCACTGTGTAGTCATGTCTGGGTCCCTATATATTAGGACAAGTACTAAGGGTGCACTGTGTAGCCATGTCTGGGTCCCTATATATTAGGACAAGTACTAAGGGTGTACTGTGTAGTCATGTCTTGGACTCCTGTATATTAGGACAAGTACTAAGGGTGCACCGTGTAGCCATATCTGGTCTCCTATATATTAGGACAAGTACTAAGGCTGTACTGTGTAGCCATGTCTGGGTCTCCTATATACTACGACAAGTACTAAGGCTGCACTGTGTAGTCATGTCTGGGTCCCTATATATTAGGACAAGTACTAAGGGTGCACTGTGTAGTCATGTCGGGGTCCCTATATATTAGGACAAGTACTAAGGGTGCCCTGTGTAGCCATGTCTGAGTCCCTATATATTAGAACAAGTACTAACTGTGCTCTGTGGAGCCATGTCTGGTTCCCTATATATTAGGACAAGTACTAAGGGTGCACTGTGTAGCCATGTCTGGTCCCCTATATATTAGGACAAGTACTAAGGGTGCACTGTGTAGCCATGTCTTGGTCCCCTGCATATTAGGACAAGTACTAAGGGTGCACTGTGTAGCCATGTCTGGTCTCCTTTATATTAGGATAAGTACTAACTGTGCTCTGTGGAGCCATGTCTGGTTCCCTATATATTAGGACAAGTACTAAGGGTGCACTGTGTAGCCATGTCTGGTCCCCTATATATTAGGACAAGTACTAAGGGTGCACTGTGTAGCCATGTCTTGGTCTCCCATATATTAGGACAAGTACTATGGGTGCACTGTGTAGCCATGTCTTGGTCCCCTGCATATTAGGACAAGTACTAAGGGTGCACTGTGTAGCCATGTCTGGTCTCCTATATATTAGGACAAGTACTAAGGGTGCACTGTGTAGCCATATTGTGTCTCCTATATATTAGGACAAGTACTAAGGGTGCCCTGTGTAGCCATGTCTTGGTCCCCTGCATATTAAGACAAGTACTAAGGCTGTACTGTGTAGCCATGTCTGCGCCCTTATGTATTAGGACAAGTACTACGGGTGCACTGTGTAGCCATAACTGGGTCTCCTATATATTAGGACAAGTACTAAGGGTGCACTGTGTAGCCATATTGGGTCTCCTATATATTAGGACAAGTACTAAGTCTGTACTGTGTACCCATATCTGGTCTCCTATATATTAGGACAAGTACCAAGGGTGCACTGTGTAGTTATATCTCGGTCCCTATATATTAGGACAAGTACTATGGGTGCACTGTGTACCCATATCTGGTCTCCTATATATTAGGACAAGTACGACGGGTGCACTGTGTAGTCATATCTCGGTCCCTATATATTAGGACAAGTACTAAGGGTGCACTGTGTAGCCATGTCTGGGTCCCTATATATTAGGACAAGTACTAAGGGTGCACTGTGTAGCCATGTCTTTGTTCCCCTGCATATTAGGACAAGTACTATGGGTGTACTGTGTAGCCATTTCTTGGTCCCCTGCATATTAAGACAAGTACTAAGGGTGCACTGTGTAGCCATATCTGGTCTCCTATATATAAGGACAAGTACTAAGGCTGTACTGTGTAGTCATGTCTGGGTCCCTATATATTACGACAAGTACTAAGGCTGCACTGTGTAGCCATGTCTTGGTCTCCCATATATTAGGACAAGTACTATGGGTGCACTGTGTAGCCATGTCTTGGTCCCCTGCATATTAGGACAAGTACTAAGGGTGCACTGTGTAGCCATGTCTTTGTTCCCCTGCATATTAGAACAAGTACTAAGGGTGCACTGTGTAGCCATGTCTGGGTCCCCTATATATTAGGACAAGTACTAAGGGTGCACTGTGTACCCATATCTGGTCTCCTATATATTAGGACAAGTACCAAGGGTGCACTGTGTACCCATATCTGGTGTCCTATATATTAGGACAAGTACTAAGGGTGCACTGTGTAGTCATGTCTGTGTCCCTATATATTAGGACAAGTACTAAGGGTGCACTGTGTAGCCATGTCTGGATCCCTATATATTAGGACAAGTATTAAGGGTGCACTGTGTAGCCTTGTCTTGGTCCCCTGCATATTAGGACAAGTACTAAGGGTGCACTGTGTAGCCATATCTGGTCTCCTATATATTAGGACAAGTACTAAGGGTGCACTGTGTACCCATATCTGGTCTCCTATATATTAGGACAAGTACTAAGAGTGCACTGTGTAGCCATGTCTGGTCCCCTATATATTAGGACAAGTACTAAGGGTGCACTGTGTAGCCATGTCTTGGTCCCCTGCATATTAAGACAAGTACTAAGGCTGTACTGTGTAGCCATGTGTGCGCCCTTATGTATTAGGACAAGTACTAAGGGTGCACTGTGTAGTCATGTCTGGTCTCCTGTATATTAGGATAAGTACAAAGGGTGCACTGTGTAGTCATGTCTGGGTCCCTATATATTAGGACAAGTACTATGGGTGTACTGTGTAGCCATGTCTTGGTCCCCTGCATATTAAGACAAGTACTAAGGGTGCACTGTGTAGCCATATCTGGTCTCCTATATATTAGGACAAGTACTAAGGCTGCACTGTGTAGTCATGTCGGGGTCCCTATATATTAGGACAAGTACTAAGGGTGCACTGTGCAGCCATGTCTTGGGCCCCTTATGTATTAGGACAAGTACTAAGGGTGCCCTGTGTAGCCATGTCTGAGTACCTATATATTAGAACAAGTACTAACTGTGCTCTGTGGAGCCATGTCTGGTTCCCTGTATATTAGGACAATTACTAAGGGTGCACTGTGTAGCCATGTCTGGTCCCCTATATATTAGGACAAGTACTAAGGGTGCACTGTGTAGCCATGTCTTGGTCTCCCATATATTAGGACAAGTATTATGTGTGCACTGTGTAGCCATGTCTGGTCCCCTATATATTAGGACAAGTACTAAGGGTGCACTGTGTAGCCATGTCTGGACTCCTATATATTAGGACAAGTACTAAGGCTGTACTGTGTAGTCATGTCTGGGTCCCTATATATTACGACAAGTACTAAGGCTGCACTGTGTAGTCCTGTCTGGGTCCCTATATATTAGGACAAGTACTAAGGGTGCACTGTGTAGCCATGTCTGGGTCCCTATATATTAGGACAAGTACTAAGGGTGCACTGTGTAGTCATGTCTGGGTCTCCTGTATATTAGGACAGGTACTAAGGGTGCACTGTGTACCCATATCTGGTGTCCTATATATTAGGACAAGTACTAAGGGTGCACTGTGTAGTCATGTCTGGGTCCCTATATATTAGGACAAGTACTAAGGGTGCACTGTGTAGCCATGTCTGGGTCCCTATATATTAGGACAAGTACTAAGGGTGCACTGTGTAGTCATGTCTGGGTCTCCTGTATATTAGGACAAGCACTAAGGGTGCACTGTGTAGCCATGTCTTTGTTCCCCTGCATATTAGGACAAGTACTATGGGTGTACTGTGTAGCCATTTCTTGGTCCCCTGCATATTAAGACAAGTACTAAGGGTGCACTGTGTAGCCATATCTGGTCTCCTATATATAAGGACAAGTACTAAGGCTGTACTGTGTAGTCATGTCTGGGTCCCTATATATTAGGACAAGTACTAAGGGTGCACTGTGTAGTCATGTCGGGGTCCCTATATATTAGGACAAGTACTAAGGGTGCACTGTGTAGCCATGTCTTGGGCCCCTTATGTATTAGGACAAGTACTAAGGGTGCCCTGTGTAGCCATGTCTGAGTCCCTATATATTAGAACAAGTACTAACTGTGCTCTGTGTAGCCATGTCTGGTGTCCTATATATTAGGACAAGTACTAAGGGTGCACTGTGTAGTCATGTCTGGGTCCCTATATATTAGGACAAGTACTAAGGGTGCACTGTGTAGCCATGTCTGGGTCCCTATATATTAGGACAAGTACTAAGGGTGCACTGTGTAGTCATGTCTGGGTCTCCTGTATATTAGGACAAGTACTAAGGGTGCACTGTGTACCCATGTCTTGGTCCCCTGCATATTAGGACAAGTACTAAGGGTGCACTGTGTAGCCATATCTGGTCTCCTATATATTAGGACAAGTACTAAGGGTGCACTGTGTAGCCATGTCTGGGTCTCCTGTATATTAGGACAAGTACTAAGGGTGCATTGTATAGCCATGTCTGGTCTCCTATATATTAGGACAAGTACTAAGCGTGCACTGTGTAGCCATATCTGGTCTCCTATATATTAGGATAAGTACTAACTGTGCTCTGTGGAGCCATGTCTGGTTCCCTATATATTAGGACAAGTACTAAGGGTGCACTGTGTAGCCATGTCTTGGTCTCCCATATATTAGGACAAGTACTATGGGTGCACTGTGTAGCCATGTCTTGGTCCCCTGCATATTAGGACAAGTACTAAGGGTGCACTGTGTAGCCATGTCTGGTCTCCTATATATTAGGACAAGTACTAAGGGTGCACTGTGTAGCCATGTCTTTGTTCCCCTGCATATTAGAACAAGTACTAAGGGTGCACTGTGTAGCCATGTCTGGGTCCCCTATATATTAGGACAAGTACTAAGGGTGCACTGTGTAGTCATGTCTGGGTCCCTATATATTAGGACAAGTACTAAGGGTGCACTGTGTAGCCATGTCTGGGTCCCTATATATTAGGACAAGTACTAAGGGTGCACTGTGTAGTCATGTCTGGGTCTCCTGTATATTAGGACAGGTACTAAGGGTGCACTGTGTACCCATATCTGGTGTCCTATATATTAGGACAAGTACTAAGGGTGCACTGTGTAGTCATGTCTGGGTCCCTATATATTAGGACAAGTACTAAGCGTGCACTGTGTAGCCATGTCTGGGTCCCTATATATTAGGACAAGTACTAAGGGTGCACTGTGTAGTCATGTCTGGGTCTCCTGTATATTAGGACAAGTACTAAGGGTGCACTGTGTACCCATGTCTTGGTCCCCTGCATATTAGGACAAGTACTAAGGGTGCACTGTGTAGCCATATCTGGTCTCCTATATATTAGGACAAGTACTAAGGGTGCACTGTGTAGCCATGTCTGGGTCTCCTGTATATTAGGACAAGTACTAAGGGTGCACTGTGTAGCCATGTCTGGTCTCCTATATATTAGGACAAGTACTAAGGGTGCACTGTGTAGCCACGTCTTGGTCCCCTGCATATTAGGACAAGTACTAAGGGTGCACTGTGTAGCCATATCTGGTCTCCTATATATTAGGACAAGTACTAAGGGTGCACTGTGTACCCATATCTGGTCTCCTATATATTAGGACAAGTACTAAGGGTGCACTGTGTAGCCATGTCTGGGTCTCCTGTATATTAGGACAAGTACTAAGGGTGCACTGTATAGCCATGTCTGGTCTCCTATATATTAGGACAAGTACCAAGGGTGCACTGTATAGCCATGTCTGAGTCCCTAAATATTAGGACAAGTACTAAGGGTGCACTGTGTAGTCATGTCTGGGTCCCTATATATTAGGACAAGTACTAAGGGTGCACTGTGTAGTCATGTCGGGGTCTCCTGTATATTAGGATAAGTACTAAGGGTGCACTGTGTAGCCATGTCTGGTCCCCTATATATTAGGACAAGTACTCAGGGTGCACTGTGTAGTCATGTCTGGTCCCCTATATATTAGGACAAGTACTAACTGTGCCCTGTGGATCCATATCTGGTCTCCTATATATTAGAACAAGTATTAAGGGTGCACTGTGTAGTCATGTCTGGGTCTCCTGTATATTAGGACAAGTACTAAGGGTGCACTGTGTAGCCATGTCTTGGTCCCCTGCATATTAGGACAAGTACTAAGGGTGCACTGTGTAGCCATGTCTTGGTCCCCTGCATATTAGGACAATTACTAAGAGTGCACTGTGCAGCCATATCTGGGTCCCCTATATATTAGGACAAGTACTAAGGCTGCACTGTGTAGTCCTGTCTGGGTCCCTATATATTAGGACAAGTACTAAGGGTGCACTGTGTAGCCATGTCTTTGTTCCCCTGCATATTAGAACAAGTACTAAGGGTGCACTGTGTAGCCATGTCTGGGTCCCCTATATATTAGGACAGGTACTAAGGGTGCACTGTGTACCCATATCTGGTGTCCTATATATTAGGACAAGTACTAAGGGTGCACTGTGTAGTCATGTCTGGGTCCCTATATATTAGGACAAGTACTAAGGGTGCACTGTGTAGCCATGTCTGGGTCCCTATATATTAGGACAAGTACTAAGGGTGCACTGTGTAGTCATGTCTGGGTCTCCTGTATATTAGGACAAGTACTAAGGGTGCACTGTGTACCCATGTCTTGGTCCCCTGCATATTAGGACAAGTACTAAGGGTGCACTGTGTAGCCATATCTGGTCTCCTATATATTAGGACAAGTACTAAGGGTGCACTGTGTAGCCATGTCTGGGTCTCCTGTATATTAGGACAAGTACTAAGGGTGCATTGTATAGCCATGTCTGGTCTCCTATATATTAGGACAAGTACTAAGCGTGCACTGTGTAGCCATATCTGGTCTCCTATATATTAGGATAAGTACTAACTGTGCTCTGTGGAGCCATGTCGGGTTCCCTATATATTAGGACAAGTACTAAGGGTGCACTGTGTAGCCATGTCTTGGTCTCCCATATATTAGGACAAGTACTATGGGTGCACTGTGTAGCCATGTCTTGGTCCCCTGCATATTAGGACAAGTACTAAGGGTGCACTGTGTAGCCATGTCTGGTCTCCTATATATTAGGACAAGTACTAAGGGTGCACTGTGTAGCCATGTCTTTGTTCCCCTGCATATTAGAACAAGTACTAAGGGTGCACTGTGTAGCCATGTCTGGGTCCCCTATATATTAGGACAAGTACTAAGGGTGCACTGTGTACCCATATCTGGTGTCCTATATATTAGGACAAGTACTAAGGGTGCACTGTGTAGTCATGTCTGGGTCCCTATATATTAGGACAAGTACTAAGGGTGCACTGTGTAGCCATATCTGCGACCCTATATATTAGGACAAGTACTAAGGGTGCACTGTGTAGTCATGTCTGGGTCTCCTGTATATTAGGACAAGTACTAAGGGTGCACTGTGTAGCCACGTCTTGGTCCCCTGCATATTAGGACAAGTACTAAGGGTGCACTGTGTAGCCATATCTGGTCTCCTATATATTAGGACAAGTACTAAGGGTGCACTGTGTACCCATATCTGGTCTCCTATATATTAGGACAAGTACTAAGGGTGCACTGTGTAGCCATGTCTGGGTCTCTTGTATATTAGGACAAGTACTAAGGGTGCACTGTATAGCCATGTCTGGTCTCCTATATATTAGGACAAGTACCAAGGGTGCACTGTATAGCCATGTCTGGTCTCCTATATATTAGGACAAGTACTAAAGGTGCACTGTATAGCCATGTCTGAGTCCCTAAATATTAGGACAAGTACTAAGGGTGCACTGTGTAGTCATGTCTGGGTCCCTATATATTAGGACAAGTACTAAGGGTGCACTGTGTAGCCATGTCTGGGTCCCTATATATTAGGACAAGTACTAAGGGTGCACTGTGTAGTCATGTCGGGGTCTCCTGTATATTAGGATAAGTACTAAGGGTGCACTGTGTAGCCATGTCTGGTCCCCTATATATTAGGACAAGTACTCAGGGTGCACTGTGTAGTCATGTCTGGTCCCCTATATATTAGGACAAGTACTAACTGTGCCCTGTGGATCCATATCTGGTCTCCTATATATTAGAACAAGTATTAAGGGTGTACTGTGTAGTCATGTCTGGGTCTCCTGTATATTAGGACAAGTACTAAGGGTGCACTGTGTAGCCATGTCTTGGTCCCCTGCATATTAGGACAAGTACTAAGGGTGCACTGTGTAGCCATGTCTTGGTCCCCTGCATATTAGGACAATTACTAAGAGTGCACTGTGCAGCCATATCTGGGTCTCCTGTATGTTAGGACAAGTACTAAGGGTGCACTGTGTAGCCATGTCTGGGCCCTCTGTATACTAGGACAAGTACTAAGGGTGCACTGTGTAGCCATGTCTTGGTCCCCTATATATTAGGACAAGTACTAAGGGTGCACTGTGTAGCCATGTCTGGGTCTCCTGTATATTAGGACAAGTACTAAGGGTGCACTGTATAGCCATGTCTGGTCTCCTATATATTAGGACAAGTACCAAGGGTGCACTGTATAGCCATGTCTGGTCTCCTATATATTAGGACAAGTACTAAAGGTGCACTGTATAGCCATGTCTGAGTCCCTAAATATTAGGACAAGTACTAAGGGTGCACTGTGTAGTCATGTCTGGGTCCCTATATATTAGGACAAGTACTAAGGGTGCACTGTGTAGCCATGTCTGGGTCCCTATATATTAGGACAAGTACTAAGGGTGCACTGTGTAGTCATGTCGGGGTCTCCTGTATATTAGGATAAGTACTAAGGGTGCACTGTGTAGCCATGTCTGGTCCCCTATATATTATGACAAGTACTCAGGGTGCACTGTGTAGTCATGTCTGGTCCCCTATATATTAGGACAAGTACTAACTGTGCCCTGTGGATCCATATCTGGTCTCCTATATATTAGAACAAGTATTAAGGGTGTACTGTGTAGTCATGTCTGGGTCTCCTGTATATTAGGACAAGTACTAAGGGTGCACTGTGTAGCCATGTCTTGGTCCCCTGCATATTAGGACAAGTACTAAGGGTGCACTGTGTAGCCATGTCTTGGTCCCCTGCATATTAGGACAATTACTAAGAGTGCACTGTGCAGCCATATCTGGGTCTCCTGTATGTTAGGACAAGTACTAAGGGTGCACTGTGTAGCCATGTCTGGGCCCTCTGTATACTAGGACAAGTACTAAGGTTGCACTGTGTAGCCATGTCTTGGTCCCCTATATATTAGGACAAGTACTAAGGGTGCGCTGTGTAGCCATGTCTTGGTCTCCTATATATTAGGACAAGTACTAAGGGTGCACTGTATAGCCATGTCTGGTCCCCTATATATTAGGACAAGTACTAAGGGTGCACTGTATAGCCATGTCTGGTCTCCTATATATTAGGACAAGTACTAAGGGTGCACTGTATAGCCATGTCTGGGCCCCTATATATTAGGACAAGTACTAAGGGTGCACTGTATAGCCATGTCTGGTCTCCTATATATTAGGACAAGTACTAAGCGTGCACTGTGTAGCCATATTGGGTCTCCTATATATTAGGACAATAAGGGTGCCCTGTGTAGCCATATCTGGTCTCCTACATATTAGGATAAGTACTAAGGGTGCCCTGTGTAGTCATGTCTGGGTCCCTATATATTAGGATAAGTACTAAGGGTGCACTGTGTAGCCATGTCTGGGTCCCTATATATTAGGACAAGTACTAAGGGTGCACTGTGTAGCCATGTCTTTGTTCCCCTGCATATTAGGACAAGTACTAAGGGTGCACTGTGTAGCCACGTCTTGGTCCCCTGCATATTAAGACAAGTACTAAGGGTGCACTGTGTAGCCATATCTGGTCTCCTATATATTAGGACAAGTACTAAGGCTGTATTGTGTAGCCATGTCTGGGACTCCTATATATTAGGACAAGTACTAAGGCTGCACTGTATAGTCATGTCGGGGTCCCTATATATTAGGACAAGTACTATGGGTGCACTGTGTAGCCATGTCTTGGGCCCCTTATGTATTAGGACAAGTACTAAGGGTGCCCTGTGTAGCCATGTCTGAGTCCCTATATATTAGAACAAGTACTAACTGTGCTCTGTGGAGCCATGTCTGGTTCCCTATATATTAGGACAAGTACTAAGGGAGCACTGTGTAGCCATATCTGGTCTCCTATATATTAGGATAAGTACTAAGGGTGCCCTGTGTAGTCATGTCTGGGTCCCTATATATTAGGATAAGTACTAAGGGTGCACTTTGTAGCCATGTCTGAGTCCCTATATATTAGACCAAGTACTAAGGGTGCACTGTGTAGTCATATTGGGTCTCCTATATATTAGGACAAGTACTAAGGGTGCCCTGTGTAGCCATGTCTTGGTCCCCTGCATATTAAGACAAGTACTAAGGCTGTACTGTGTAGCCATGTCTGCGCCCTTATGTATTAGGACAAGTACTAAGGGTGCACTGTGTAGCCGTATCTGGGTCTCCTATATATTAGGACAAGTACTAAGGGTGCACTGTGTAGCCATATTGGGTCTCCTATATATTAGGACAAGTACTAAGTCTGTACTGTGTACCCATATCTGGTCTCCTATATATTAGGACAAGTACCAAGGGTGCACTGTGTACCCATATCTGGTCTCCTATATATTAGGACAAGTACCAAGGGTGCACTGTGTACCCATATCTGGTCTGCTATATATTAGGACAAGTACCAAGGGTGCACTGTGTACCCATATCTTGTCTCCTATATATTAGGAGTAGTACTAAGGGTGCACTGTGTAGCCATATCTGGTCTCCTATATATTAGGATAAGTACTAAGGGTGCCCTGTGTAGTCATGTCTGGGTCCCTATATATTAGGATAAGTACTAAGGGTGCACTGTGTAGCCATGTCTGGGTCCCTATATATTAGGACAAGTACTAAGGGTGCACTGTGTAGCCATGTCTTTGTTCCCCTGCATATTAGGACAAGTACTATGGGTGTACTGTGTAGCCATGTCTGGGTCCCTATATATTAGGACAAGTACTAAGGGTGCACTGTGTAGCCATGTCTGGGTCTCCTATATATTAGGACAAGTACTAAGGCTGTATTGTGTAGCCATGTCTGGGTCCCTATATATTAGGACAAGAACTAAGGCTGCACTGTGTAGTCATGTCGGGGTCCCTTATGTATTAGGACAAGTACTAAGGGTGCCCTGTGTAGCCATGTCTGAGTCCCTATATATTAGAACAAGTACTAACTGTGCTCTGTGGAGCCATGTCTGGTTCCCTATATATTAGGACAAGTACTAAGGGAGCACTGTGTAGCCATATCTGGTCTCCTATATATTAGGATAAGTACTAAGGGTGCCCTGTGTAGTCATGTCTGGGTCCCTATATATTAGGACAAGTACTAAGCGTGCACTGTGTAGCAATATCTGGGTCCCCTGCATATTAGGACTAGTACTAAGGGTGCACTGTGTAGCCATATCTTTGTTCCCCTGCATATTAGGAAAAGTACTAAGGGTGCACTGTGTAGTCATGTCTGGCCCCCTATATATTAGGACAAGTACTAAGGGTGCACTGTGTAGCAATATCTGGGTCCCCTGCATATTAGGACAAGTACTAAGGGTGCACTGTGTAGCCATATCTTTGTTCCCCTGCATATTAGGACAAGTACTAAGGGTGCACTGTGTAGCCATGTCTTGGTCCCCTGCATATTAGGACAAGTACTAAGGGTGCACTGTGTACCCATATCTGGTCTCCTATATATTAGGACAAGTACTAAGCGTGCACTGTGTAGCAATATCTGGGTCCCCTGCATATTAGGACAAGTACTAAGGGTGCACTGTGTAGCCATATCTTTGTTCCCCTGCATATTAGGAAAAGTACTAAGGGTGCACTGTGTAGTCATGTCTGGCCCCCTATATATTAGGACAAGTACTAAGGCTGCACTGTGTAGTCATGTCTGGCCCCCTATATATTAGGACAAGTACTAAGGGTGCACTGTGTAGTCATGTCTAGCCCCCTATATATTAGTACAAGTACTAAGCGTGCACTGTGTAGCCATATCTGGGTCCCCTGCATATTAGGACAAGTACTAAGGGTGCACTGTGTAGTCATGTCTGGGTCTCCTGTATATTAGGACAAGTACTAAGGGTGCACTGTGTAGCCATATTGGGTCTCCTATATATTAGGACAATAAGGGTGCCCTGTGTAGCCATATCTGGTCTCCTACATATTAGGATAAGTACTAAGGGTGCCCTGTGTAGTCATGTCTGGGTCCCTATATATTAGGATAAGTACTAAGGGTGCACTGTGTAGCCATGTCTGGGTCCCTATATATTAGGACAAGTACTAAGGGTGCACTGTGTAGCCATGTCTTTGTTCCCCTGCATATTAGGACAAGTACTATGGGTGTACTGTGTAGCCATGTCTTGGTCCCCTGCATATTAAGACAAGTACTAAGGGTGCACTGTGTAGCCATATCTGGTCTCCTATATATTAGGACAAGTACTAAGGCTGTATTGTGTAGCCATGTCTGGGACTCCTATATATTAGGACAA
Organism: Eleutherodactylus coqui; assembly: GCF_035609145.1. Lineage (NCBI taxonomy): Eukaryota > Metazoa > Chordata > Amphibia > Anura > Eleutherodactylidae > Eleutherodactylus > Eleutherodactylus coqui. The sequence continues at coordinate 249,196 of NW_027102366.1, forward strand.
GTACTAAGGCTGCACTGTGTAGTCATGTCGGGGCCCCTTATGTATTAGGACAAGTACTAAGGGTGCCCTGTGTAGCCATGTCTGAGTCCCTGTATATTAGAACAAGTACTAACTGTGCTCTGTGGAGCCATGTCTGGTTCCCTATATATTAGGACAAGTACTAAGGGAGCACTGTGTAGCCATATCTGGTCTCCTATATATTAGGATAAGTACTAAGGGTGCCCTGTGTAGTCATGTCTGGGTCCCTATATATTAGGATAAGTACTAAGGGTGCCCTGTGTAGCCATGTCTGAGTCCCTATATATTAGAACAAGTACTAACTGTGCTCTGTGGAGCCATGTCTGGTTCCCTATATATTAGGACAAGTACTAAGGGAGCACTGTGTAGCCATATCTGGTCTCCTATATATTAGGATAAGTACTAAGGGTGCCCTGTGTAGTCATGTCTGGGTCCCTATATATTAGGATAAGTACTAAGGGTGCCCTGTGTAGCCATGTCTTGGTCCCCTGCATATTAAGACAAGTACTAAGGCTGTACTGTGTAGCCATGTCTGCGCCCTTATGTATTAGGACAAGTACTAAGGGTGCACTGTGTAGCCATATCTGGGTCTCCTATATATTAGGACAAGTACTAAGGGTGCACTGTGTAGCCATATCTGGGTCTCCTATATATTAGGACAAGTACTAAGTCTGTACTGTGTACCCATATCTGGTCTCCTATATATTAGGACAAGTACCAAGGGTGCACTGTGTACCCATATCTGGTCTCCTATATATTAGGACAAGTACCAAGGGTGCACTGTGTACCCATATCTGGTCTCCTATATATTAGGACAAGTACCAAGGGTGCACTGTGTACCCATATCTTGTCTCCTATATATTAGGAGAAGTACTAAGGGTGCACTGTGTAGCCATATCTGGTCTCCTATATATTAGGATAAGTACTAAGGGTGCCCTGTGTAGCCATGTCTGGGTCCCTATATATTAGGACAAGTACTAAGGGTGCACTGTGTAGCCATGTCTTTGTTCCCCTGCATATTAGGACAAGTACTATGGGTGTACTGTGTAGCCATGTCTTGGTCCCCTGCATATTAAGACAAGTACTAAGGGTGCACTGTGTAGCCATACCTGGTCTCCTATATATTAGGACAAGTACTAAGGCTGTATTGTGTAGCCATGTCTGGGACTCCTATATATTAGGACAAGTACTAAGGCTGCACTGTGTAGTCATGTCGGGGTCCCTATATATTAGGACAAGTACTATGGGTGTACTGTGTAGCCATGTCTTGGTCCCCTGCATATTAAGACAAGTACTAAGGGTGCACTGTGTAGCCATATCTGGTCTCCTATATATTAGGACAAGTACTAAGGCTGCACTGTGTAGTCATGTCGGGGTCCCTATATATTAGGACAAGTACTTAGGGTGCCCTGTGTAGCCATGTCTGAGTCCCTATATATTAGAACAAGTACTAACTGTGCTCTGTGGAGCCATGTCTGGTTCCCTATATATTAGGACAAGTACTAAGGGAGCACTGTGTAGCCATATCTGGTCTCCTATATATTAGGATAAGTACTAAGGGTGCCCTGTGTAGTCATGTCTGGGTCCCTATATATTAGGATAAGTACTAAGGGTGCACTGTGTAGCCATGTCTGGGTCCCTACATATTAGGACAAGTACTAAGGGTGCACTGTGTAGCCATGTCTGAGTCCCTATATATTAGACCAAGTACTAAGGGTGCACTGTGTAGTCATATTGGGTCTCCTATATATTAGGACAACTACTAAGGGTGCCCTGTGTAGCCATGTCTTGGTCCCCTGCATATTAAGACAAGTACTAAGGCTGTACTGTGTAGCCATGTCTGCGCCCTTATGTATTAGGACAAGTACTAAGGGTGCACTGTGTAGCCATATCTGGGTCTCCTATATATTAGGACAAGTACTAAGGGTGCACTGTGTAGCCATATTGGGTCTCCTATATATTAGGACAAGTACTAAGTCTGTACTGTGTACCCATATCTGGTCTCTTATATATTAGGACAAGTACCAAGGGTGCACTGTGTACCCATATCTCGTCTCCTATATATTAGGACAAGTACCAAGGGTGCACTGTGTACCCATATCTGGTCTCCTATATATTAGGACAAGTACCAAGGGTGCACTGTGTACCCATATCTTGTCTCCTATATATTAGGAGAAGTACTAAGGGTGCACTGTGTAGTCATGTCTGGCCTCCTATATATTAGGACAAGTACCAAGGGTGCACTGTGTACCCATATCTTGTCTCCTATATATTAGGACAAGTAGTAAGGGTGCACTGTGTAGTCATGTCTGGTCTCCTGTATATCAGGATAAGCACAAAGGGTGCACTGTGTAGTCATATCTCGGTCCCTATATATTAGGACAAGTACTAAGGGTGCACTGTGTAGCCATGTCTGGGTCCCCTATATATTAAGACAAGTACTAAGGGTGCACTGTGTAGCCATATCTGGTCTCCTATATATTAGGACAAGTACCAAGGGTGCACTGTGTAGCCATATTGGGTCCCCTGTGTATTAGGACAAGCATTAGGGTGCACTGTGTAGTCATGTCAGGGTCTCCTGTATATTAGGACAAGTACTAAGGGTGCCATGTGTAGCCATGTCTGGTCCCCTATATATTATGACAAGTACTAAGGGTGCACTGTGTAGCCATATTGGGTCTCCTATATATTAGGACAAGTACAAAGCGTGCACTGTGTAGCCATGTCTTGGTCCCCTGCATATTAGGACAAGTACTAAGGGTGCACTGTGTAGCCATGTCTTTGTTCCCCTGCATATTAGAACAAGTACTAAGGGTGCACTGTGTAGCCATGTCTGGGTCCCCTATATATTAGGACAAGTACTAAGGGTGCACTGTGTACCCATATCTGGTCTCCTATATATTAGGACAAGTACTAAGGGTGCACTGTGTACCCATATCTGGTCTCCTATATATTAGGACAAGTACTAAGGGTGCACTGTGTACCCATATCTGGTCTCCTATATATTAGGACAAGTACTAAGGGTGCACTGTGTAGCCATGTCTGGGTCCCCTATATATTAGGACAAGTACTAAGGGTGCACTGTGTAGCCATATCTGGTCTCCTATATATTAGGACAAGTACCAAGGGTGCACTGTGTAGCCATATTGGGTCCCCTGTGTATTAGGACAAGCATTAGGGTGCACTGTGTAGTCATGTCAGGGTCTCCTGTATATTAGGACAAGTACTAAGGGTGCACTGTGTAGCCATGTCTGGGTCCCCTATATATTAGGACAAGTACCAAGGGTGCACTGTGTACCCATATCTGGTCTCCTATATATTAGGACAAGTACTAAGGGTGCACTGTGTAGTCATGTCTGGTTTCCTGTATATTAGGATAAGTACTAAGGGTGCACTGTGTAGTCATATCTGGGTCCCTATATATTAGGACAAGTACTAAGGGTGCACTGTGTAGCCATGTCTGGGTCCCTATATATTAGGACAAGTACTAAGGGTGTACTGTGTAGTCTTTGTTCCCCTGCATATTAGGACAAGTACTATGGGTGTACTGTGTAGCCACGTCTTGGTCCCCTGCATATTAAGACAAGTACTAAGGGTGCACTGTGTAGCCATATCTGGTCTCCTATATATTAGGACAAGTACTAAGGCTGTACTGTGTAGTCATGTCTGGGTCCCCTATATATTAGGACAAGTACTAAGGGTGCACTGTGTAGTCATGTCTGCGTCCCTATATATTAGGACAAGTACTAAGGGTGCACTGTGTAGCCATGTCTTGGGCCCCTTATGTATAGGACAAGTACTAAGGGTGCACTGTGTAGTCATGTCTGGGTTCCCTATATATTAGGACAAGTACTAAGGGTGCACTATGTAGTCATGTCTGGGTTCCCTATATATTAGGACAAGTACTAAGGGTGCACTGTGTAGTCATGTCTGGGTCCCTATATATTAGGACAAGTACTAAGGGTGCACTGTGTAGCCATGTGTGGGTCCCCTATATATTAGGACAAGTACTAAGGCTGCACTGTGTAGTCATGTCTGGGTCTCCTGTATATTAGGACAAGTACTAAGGGTGCACTGTGTAGTCATGTCTGGTCTCCTGTATATTGGGATAAGTACTAAGGGTGCACTGTGTAGTCATGTCTGGGTCCCTATATATTAGGACAAGTACTAAGGGTGCACTGTGTAGCCATGTCTGGGTCCCAACATATTAGGACAAGTACTAAGGGTGCACTGTGTAGTCATGTCTGGGTCTCCTGTATATTAGGATAAGTACTAAGCGTGCACTGTGTAGTCATCTATGGGTCCCTATATATTAGGACAAGTACTAAGGGTGCACTGTGTAGTCATGTCTGGTCTCCTATATATTAGGACAAGTACTAAGCGTGCAATCTGTAGCCATGTCTGGGTCCCTATATATTAGGACAAGTTCTAAGGGTGCACTGTGTAGCCATGTCTTGGGCCCCTTATGTATTAGGACAAGTACAAAGGGTGCACTGTGTAGTCATGTCTGGGTCCCTATATATTAGGACAAGTACTAAGGGTGCACTGTGTAGCCATGTCTTGGGCCCCTTATGTATTAGGACAAGTACAAAGGGTGCACTGTGTAGTCATGTCTGGGTTCCCTATATATTAGGACAAGTACTAAGGGTGCACTGTGTAGTCATGTCTGGGTTCCCTATATATTAGGACAAGTACTAAGGGTGCACTGTGTAGTCATGTCTGGGTCTCCTGTATATTAGGACAAGTACTAAGGGTGCACTATGTAGCCATGTCTGAGTCCCTATATATTAGAACAAGTACTAACTGTGCCCTGTGGAGCCATGTCTGGTCTCCTATATATTAGGACAAGTACTAAGGGTGCACTGTCTAGTCATGTCTGGGTCCCCTATATATTAGGACAAGTACTAAGGGTGCCCGGTGTAGCCATGTCTGGGTCCCTATATATTAGGACAAGTACTAAGGGTGCACTGTGTAGCCATGTCTTTGTTCCCCTGCATATTAGGACAAGTACTATGGGTGTACTGTGTAGCCATGTCTTGGTCCCCTGCATATTAAGACAAGTACTAAGGGTGCACTGTGTAGCCATACCTGGTCTCCTATATATTAGGACAAGTACTAAGGCTGTATTGTGTAGCCATGTCTGGGACTCCTATATATTAGGACAAGTACTAAGGCTGCACTGTGTAGTCATGTCGGGGTCCCTATATATTAGGACAAGTACTATGGGTGTACTGTGTAGCCATGTCTTGGTCCCCTGCATATTAAGACAAGTACTAAGGGTGCACTGTGTAGCCATATCTGGTCTCCTATATATTAGGACAAGTACTAAGGCTGCACTGTGTAGTCATGTCGGGGTCCCTATATATTAGGACAAGTACTTAGGGTGCCCTGTGTAGCCATGTCTGAGTCCCTATATATTAGAACAAGTACTAACTGTGCTCTGTGGAGCCATGTCTGGTTCCCTATATATTAGGACAAGTACTAAGGGAGCACTGTGTAGCCATATCTGGTCTCCTATATATTAGGATAAGTACTAAGGGTGCCCTGTGTAGTCATGTCTGGGTCCCTATATATTAGGATAAGTACTAAGGGTGCACTGTGTAGCCATGTCTGGGTCCCTACATATTAGGACAAGTACTAAGGGTGCACTGTGTAGCCATGTCTGAGTCCCTATATATTAGACCAAGTACTAAGGGTGCACTGTGTAGTCATATTGGGTCTCCTATATATTAGGACAACTACTAAGGGTGCCCTGTGTAGCCATGTCTTGGTCCCCTGCATATTAAGACAAGTACTAAGGCTGTACTGTGTAGCCATGTCTGCGCCCTTATGTATTAGGACAAGTACTAAGGGTGCACTGTGTAGCCATATCTGGGTCTCCTATATATTAGGACAAGTACTAAGGGTGCACTGTGTAGCCATATTGGGTCTCCTATATATTAGGACAAGTACTAAGTCTGTACTGTGTACCCATATCTGGTCTCTTATATATTAGGACAAGTACCAAGGGTGCACTGTGTACCCATATCTCGTCTCCTATATATTAGGACAAGTACCAAGGGTGCACTGTGTACCCATATCTGGTCTCCTATATATTAGGACAAGTACCAAGGGTGCACTGTGTACCCATATCTTGTCTCCTATATATTAGGAGAAGTACTAAGGGTGCACTGTGTAGTCATGTCTGGCCTCCTATATATTAGGACAAGTACCAAGGGTGCACTGTGTACCCATATCTTGTCTCCTATATATTAGGACAAGTAGTAAGGGTGCACTGTGTAGTCATGTCTGGTCTCCTGTATATCAGGATAAGCACAAAGGGTGCACTGTGTAGTCATATCTCGGTCCCTATATATTAGGACAAGTACTAAGGGTGCACTGTGTAGCCATGTCTGGGTCCCCTATATATTAAGACAAGTACTAAGGGTGCACTGTGTAGCCATATCTGGTCTCCTATATATTAGGACAAGTACCAAGGGTGCACTGTGTAGCCATATTGGGTCCCCTGTGTATTAGGACAAGCATTAGGGTGCACTGTGTAGTCATGTCAGGGTCTCCTGTATATTAGGACAAGTACTAAGGGTGCCATGTGTAGCCATGTCTGGTCCCCTATATATTATGACAAGTACTAAGGGTGCACTGTGTAGCCATATTGGGTCTCCTATATATTAGGACAAGTACAAAGCGTGCACTGTGTAGCCATGTCTTGGTCCCCTGCATATTAGGACAAGTACTAAGGGTGCACTGTGTAGCCATGTCTTTGTTCCCCTGCATATTAGAACAAGTACTAAGGGTGCACTGTGTAGCCATGTCTGGGTCCCCTATATATTAGGACAAGTACTAAGGGTGCACTGTGTACCCATATCTGGTCTCCTATATATTAGGACAAGTACTAAGGGTGCACTGTGTACCCATATCTGGTCTCCTATATATTAGGACAAGTACTAAGGGTGCACTGTGTACCCATATCTGGTCTCCTATATATTAGGACAAGTACTAAGGGTGCACTGTGTAGCCATGTCTGGGTCCCCTATATATTAGGACAAGTACTAAGGGTGCACTGTGTAGCCATATCTGGTCTCCTATATATTAGGACAAGTACCAAGGGTGCACTGTGTAGCCATATTGGGTCCCCTGTGTATTAGGACAAGCATTAGGGTGCACTGTGTAGTCATGTCAGGGTCTCCTGTATATTAGGACAAGTACTAAGGGTGCACTGTGTAGCCATGTCTGGGTCCCCTATATATTAGGACAAGTACCAAGGGTGCACTGTGTACCCATATCTGGTCTCCTATATATTAGGACAAGTACTAAGGGTGCACTGTGTAGTCATGTCTGGTTTCCTGTATATTAGGATAAGTACTAAGGGTGCACTGTGTAGTCATATCTGGGTCCCTATATATTAGGACAAGTACTAAGGGTGCACTGTGTAGCCATGTCTGGGTCCCTATATATTAGGACAAGTACTAAGGGTGTACTGTGTAGTCTTTGTTCCCCTGCATATTAGGACAAGTACTATGGGTGTACTGTGTAGCCACGTCTTGGTCCCCTGCATATTAAGACAAGTACTAAGGGTGCACTGTGTAGCCATATCTGGTCTCCTATATATTAGGACAAGTACTAAGGCTGTACTGTGTAGTCATGTCTGGGTCCCCTATATATTAGGACAAGTACTAAGGGTGCACTGTGTAGTCATGTCTGCGTCCCTATATATTAGGACAAGTACTAAGGGTGCACTGTGTAGCCATGTCTTGGGCCCCTTATGTATTAGGACAAGTACTAAGGGTGCACTGTGTAGTCATGTCTGGGTTCCCTATATATTAGGACAAGTACTAAGGGTGCACTATGTAGTCATGTCTGGGTTCCCTATATATTAGGACAAGTACTAAGGGTGCACTGTGTAGTCATGTCTGGGTCCCTATATATTAGGACAAGTACTAAGGGTGCACTGTGTAGCCATGTGTGGGTCCCCTATATATTAGGACAAGTACTAAGGCTGCACTGTGTAGTCATGTCTGGGTCTCCTGTATATTAGGACAAGTACTAAGGGTGCACTGTGTAGTCATGTCTGGTCTCCTGTATATTGGGATAAGTACTAAGGGTGCACTGTGTAGTCATGTCTGGGTCCCTATATATTAGGACAAGTACTAAGGGTGCACTGTGTAGCCATGTCTGGGTCCCAACATATTAGGACAAGTACTAAGGGTGCACTGTGTAGTCATGTCTGGGTCTCCTGTATATTAGGATAAGTACTAAGCGTGCACTGTGTAGTCATCTATGGGTCCCTATATATTAGGACAAGTACTAAGGGTGCACTGTGTAGTCATGTCTGGTCTCCTATATATTAGGACAAGTACTAAGCGTGCAATCTGTAGCCATGTCTGGGTCCCTATATATTAGGACAAGTTCTAAGGGTGCACTGTGTAGCCATGTCTTGGGCCCCTTATGTATTAGGACAAGTACAAAGGGTGCACTGTGTAGTCATGTCTGGGTCCCTATATATTAGGACAAGTACTAAGGGTGCACTGTGTAGCCATGTCTTGGGCCCCTTATGTATTAGGACAAGTACAAAGGGTGCACTGTGTAGTCATGTCTGGGTTCCCTATATATTAGGACAAGTACTAAGGGTGCACTGTGTAGTCATGTCTGGGTTCCCTATATATTAGGACAAGTACTAAGGGTGCACTGTGTAGTCATGTCTGGGTCTCCTGTATATTAGGACAAGTACTAAGGGTGCACTATGTAGCCATGTCTGAGTCCCTATATATTAGAACAAGTACTAACTGTGCCCTGTGGAGCCATGTCTGGTCTCCTATATATTAGGACAAGTACTAAGGGTGCACTGTCTAGTCATGTCTGGGTCCCCTATATATTAGGACAAGTACTAAGGGTGCCCGGTGTAGCCATGTCTGGGTCCCTATATATTAGGACAAGTACTAAGGGTGCACTGTGTAGCCATGTCTTTGTTCCCCTGCATATTAGGACAAGTACTATGGGTGTACTGTGTAGCCATGTCTTGGTCCCCTGCATATTAAGACAAGTACTAAGGGTGCACTGTGTAGCCATACCTGGTCTCCTATATATTAGGACAAGTACTAAGGCTGTATTGTGTAGCCATGTCTGGGACTCCTATATATTAGGACAAGTACTAAGGCTGCACTGTGTAGTCATGTCGGGGTCCCTATATATTAGGACAAGTACTATGGGTGTACTGTGTAGCCATGTCTTGGTCCCCTGCATATTAAGACAAGTACTAAGGGTGCACTGTGTAGCCATATCTGGTCTCCTATATATTAGGACAAGTACTAAGGCTGCACTGTGTAGTCATGTCGGGGTCCCTATATATTAGGACAAGTACTTAGGGTGCCCTGTGTAGCCATGTCTGAGTCCCTATATATTAGAACAAGTACTAACTGTGCTCTGTGGAGCCATGTCTGGTTCCCTATATATTAGGACAAGTACTAAGGGAGCACTGTGTAGCCATATCTGGTCTCCTATATATTAGGATAAGTACTAAGGGTGCCCTGTGTAGTCATGTCTGGGTCCCTATATATTAGGATAAGTACTAAGGGTGCACTGTGTAGCCATGTCTGGGTCCCTACATATTAGGACAAGTACTAAGGGTGCACTGTGTAGCCATGTCTGAGTCCCTATATATTAGACCAAGTACTAAGGGTGCACTGTGTAGTCATATTGGGTCTCCTATATATTAGGACAACTACTAAGGGTGCCCTGTGTAGCCATGTCTTGGTCCCCTGCATATTAAGACAAGTACTAAGGCTGTACTGTGTAGCCATGTCTGCGCCCTTATGTATTAGGACAAGTACTAAGGGTGCACTGTGTAGCCATATCTGGGTCTCCTATATATTAGGACAAGTACTAAGGGTGCACTGTGTAGCCATATTGGGTCTCCTATATATTAGGACAAGTACTAAGTCTGTACTGTGTACCCATATCTGGTCTCTTATATATTAGGACAAGTACCAAGGGTGCACTGTGTACCCATATCTCGTCTCCTATATATTAGGACAAGTACCAAGGGTGCACTGTGTACCCATATCTGGTCTCCTATATATTAGGACAAGTACCAAGGGTGCACTGTGTACCCATATCTTGTCTCCTATATATTAGGAGAAGTACTAAGGGTGCACTGTGTAGTCATGTCTGGCCTCCTATATATTAGGACAAGTACCAAGGGTGCACTGTGTACCCATATCTTGTCTCCTATATATTAGGACAAGTAGTAAGGGTGCACTGTGTAGTCATGTCTGGTCTCCTGTATATCAGGATAAGCACAAAGGGTGCACTGTGTAGTCATATCTCGGTCCCTATATATTAGGACAAGTACTAAGGGTGCACTGTGTAGCCATGTCTGGGTCCCCTATATATTAAGACAAGTACTAAGGGTGCACTGTGTAGCCATATCTGGTCTCCTATATATTAGGACAAGTACCAAGGGTGCACTGTGTAGCCATATTGGGTCCCCTGTGTATTAGGACAAGCATTAGGGTGCACTGTGTAGTCATGTCAGGGTCTCCTGTATATTAGGACAAGTACTAAGGGTGCCATGTGTAGCCATGTCTGGTCCCCTATATATTATGACAAGTACTAAGGGTGCACTGTGTAGCCATATTGGGTCTCCTATATATTAGGACAAGTACAAAGCGTGCACTGTGTAGCCATGTCTTGGTCCCCTGCATATTAGGACAAGTACTAAGGGTGCACTGTGTAGCCATGTCTTTGTTCCCCTGCATATTAGAACAAGTACTAAGGGTGCACTGTGTAGCCATGTCTGGGTCCCCTATATATTAGGACAAGTACTAAGGGTGCACTGTGTACCCATATCTGGTCTCCTATATATTAGGACAAGTACTAAGGGTGCACTGTGTACCCATATCTGGTCTCCTATATATTAGGACAAGTACTAAGGGTGCACTGTGTACCCATATCTGGTCTCCTATATATTAGGACAAGTACTAAGGGTGCACTGTGTAGCCATGTCTGGGTCCCCTATATATTAGGACAAGTACTAAGGGTGCACTGTGTAGCCATATCTGGTCTCCTATATATTAGGACAAGTACCAAGGGTGCACTGTGTAGCCATATTGGGTCCCCTGTGTATTAGGACAAGCATTAGGGTGCACTGTGTAGTCATGTCAGGGTCTCCTGTATATTAGGACAAGTACTAAGGGTGCACTGTGTAGCCATGTCTGGGTCCCCTATATATTAGGACAAGTACCAAGGGTGCACTGTGTACCCATATCTGGTCTCCTATATATTAGGACAAGTACTAAGGGTGCACTGTGTAGTCATGTCTGGTTTCCTGTATATTAGGATAAGTACTAAGGGTGCACTGTGTAGTCATATCTGGGTCCCTATATATTAGGACAAGTACTAAGGGTGCACTGTGTAGCCATGTCTGGGTCCCTATATATTAGGACAAGTACTAAGGGTGTACTGTGTAGTCTTTGTTCCCCTGCATATTAGGACAAGTACTATGGGTGTACTGTGTAGCCACGTCTTGGTCCCCTGCATATTAAGACAAGTACTAAGGGTGCACTGTGTAGCCATATCTGGTCTCCTATATATTAGGACAAGTACTAAGGCTGTACTGTGTAGTCATGTCTGGGTCCCCTATATATTAGGACAAGTACTAAGGGTGCACTGTGTAGTCATGTCTGCGTCCCTATATATTAGGACAAGTACTAAGGGTGCACTGTGTAGCCATGTCTTGGGCCCCTTATGTATTAGGACAAGTACTAAGGGTGCACTGTGTAGTCATGTCTGGGTTCCCTATATATTAGGACAAGTACTAAGGGTGCACTATGTAGTCATGTCTGGGTTCCCTATATATTAGGACAAGTACTAAGGGTGCACTGTGTAGTCATGTCTGGGTCCCTATATATTAGGACAAGTACTAAGGGTGCACTGTGTAGCCATGTGTGGGTCCCCTATATATTAGGACAAGTACTAAGGCTGCACTGTGTAGTCATGTCTGGGTCTCCTGTATATTAGGACAAGTACTAAGGGTGCACTGTGTAGTCATGTCTGGTCTCCTGTATATTGGGATAAGTACTAAGGGTGCACTGTGTAGTCATGTCTGGGTCCCTATATATTAGGACAAGTACTAAGGGTGCACTGTGTAGCCATGTCTGGGTCCCAACATATTAGGACAAGTACTAAGGGTGCACTGTGTAGTCATGTCTGGGTCTCCTGTATATTAGGATAAGTACTAAGCGTGCACTGTGTAGTCATCTATGGGTCCCTATATATTAGGACAAGTACTAAGGGTGCACTGTGTAGTCATGTCTGGTCTCCTATATATTAGGACAAGTACTAAGCGTGCAATCTGTAGCCATGTCTGGGTCCCTATATATTAGGACAAGTTCTAAGGGTGCACTGTGTAGCCATGTCTTGGGCCCCTTATGTATTAGGACAAGTACAAAGGGTGCACTGTGTAGTCATGTCTGGGTCCCTATATATTAGGACAAGTACTAAGGGTGCACTGTGTAGCCATGTCTTGGGCCCCTTATGTATTAGGACAAGTACAAAGGGTGCACTGTGTAGTCATGTCTGGGTTCCCTATATATTAGGACAAGTACTAAGGGTGCACTGTGTAGTCATGTCTGGGTTCCCTATATATTAGGACAAGTACTAAGGGTGCACTGTGTAGTCATGTCTGGGTCTCCTGTATATTAGGACAAGTACTAAGGGTGCACTATGTAGCCATGTCTGAGTCCCTATATATTAGAACAAGTACTAACTGTGCCCTGTGGAGCCATGTCTGGTCTCCTATATATTAGGACAAGTACTAAGGGTGCACTGTCTAGTCATGTCTGGGTCCCCTATATATTAGGACAAGTACTAAGGGTGCCCGGTGTAGCCACGTCTTGGTCCCCTGCATATTAGGACAAGTACTAAGGGTGCACTGTGTAGCCATGTCTGGGTCCCCATATATATTAGGACAAGCATTAGGGTGCACTGTGTAGCCATGTCTGATTCCCTATATATTAGGACAAGTACTAAGGGTGCCCTGTGTAGCCACGTCTTGGTCCGCTGCATATTAGGACAAGTACTAACTGTGCCCTGTGTAGCCATATCCGGTCTCCTATATATTAGGACAAGTACTAAGGGTGCACTGTGTAGCCATATCTGGTCTCCTATATATTAGGACAAGTACTAAGGGTGCACTGTGTAGCCATGTCTGGGCCCCTATATATTAGAACAAGTACTAAGGGTGCCCTGTGTAGCCATATCTAGTCTCCTATATATTAGGACAAGTACTAAGGGTGCACGGTGTAGCCATGTCTTTGTTCCCCTGCATATTAGGACAAGTACTAAGGGTGCACTGTGTAGCCATGTCTGTGCCCCTTATGTATTAGAACAAGTACTAAGGGTGCACTGTGTAGCCATGTCTGGGTCCCCTATATATTAGGACAAGTACTAAGGGTGCACTGTGTAGCCATGTCTGGGCCCCCTGTATATTAGGACAAGTACTAAGGGTGCACTGTAGTCATGTCTGGGTCTACTATATATTAGGACAAGTACTAAGGGTGCACTGTGTAGCCAAAACTGGTCTCCTGTATATTAGGATAAGTACTAAGGGTGCACTGTGTAGCCATGTCTGGTCTCCTATATATTAGGACAAGTACTAAGGGTGCACTGTGTAGCCATATTGGGTCTCCTATATATTAGGACAAGTACTAAGTCTGTACTGTGTAGGCATGTCTGCGCGCCTCCTGTATTAGAACAAGAACTAAGGGTGCACTGTGTAGCCATGTCTGGGCCCCCTGTATATTAGGACAAGTACTAAGGGTGCACTGTGTAGCCATGTCTGGGTCCCCTATATATTAGGACAAGTACTAAGGGTGCACTGTGTACCCATATCTGGTCTCCTATATATTAGGACAAGTACCAAGGGTGCACTGTGTAGCCATATTGGGTCCCCTGTGTATTAGGACAAGCATTAGAGTGCCCTGTGTAGCCATGTCTGGTCCCCTGCATATTAGGACAAGTACTAAGGGTGCACTGTGTAGCCATGTCTTTGTTCCCCTGCATATTAGAACAAGTACTAAGGGTGCACTGTGTAGCCATGTCTGGGTCCCCTATATATTAGGACAAGTACTAACGGTGCACTGTGTACCCATATCTGGTCTCCTATATATTAGGACAAGTACTAAGGGTGCACTGTGTACCCATATCTGGTCTCCTATATATTAGGACAAGTACTAAGGGTGCACTGTGTACCCATATCTGGTCTCCTATATATTAGGACAAGTACTAAGGGTGCACTGTGTAGCCATGTCTGGGTCCCCTATATATTAGGACAAGTACCAAGGGTGCACTGTGTACCCATATCTGGTCTCCTATATATTAGGACAAGTACTAAGGGTGCACTGTGTACCCATATCTGGTCTCCTATATATTAGGACAAGTACTAAGGGTGCACTGTGTACCCATATCTGGTCTCCTATATATTAGGACAAGTACTAAGGGTGCACTGTGTAGCCATGTCTGGGTCCCCTATATATTAGGACAAGTACCAAGGGTGCACTGTGTACCCATATCTGGTCTCCTATATATTAGGACAAGTACTAAGGGTGCACTGTGTAGTCATGTCTGGTTTCCTGTATATTAGGATAAGTACTAAGGGTGCACTGTGTAGTCATATCTGGGTCCCTATATATTAGGACAAGTACTAAGGGTGCACTGTGTAGCCATGTCTGGGTCCCTATATATTAGGACAAGTACTAAGGGTGCACTGTGTAGTCTTTGTTCCCCTGCATATTAGGATAAGTACTATGGGTGTACTGTGTAGCCACGTCTTGGTCCCCTGCATATTAAGACAAGTACTAAGGGTGCACTGTGTAGCCATATCTGGTCTCCTATATATTAGGACAAGTACTAAGGCTGTACTGTGTAGTCATGTCTGGGTCCCCTATATATTAGGACAAGTACTAAGGGTGCACTGTGTAGTCATGTCTGGGTCCCTATATATTAGGACAAGTACTAAGGGTGCACTGTGTAGCCATGTCTTGGGCCCCTTATGTATTAGGACAAGTACTAAGGGTGCACTGTGTAGTCATGTCTGGGTTCCCTATATATTAGGACAAGTACTAAGGGTGCACTATGTAGTCATGTCTGGGTTCCCTATATATTAGGACAAGTACTAAGGGTGCACTGTGTAGTCATGTCTGGGTCCCTATATATTAGGACAAGTACTAAGGGTGCACTGTGTAGCCATGTCTTGGGCCCCTTATGTATTAGGACAAGTACTAAGGGTGCACTGTGTAGCCATGTGTGGGTCCCCTATATATTAGGACAAGTACTAAGGCTGCACTGTGTAGTCATGTCTGGGTCTCCTGTATATTAGGACAAGTACGAAGGGTGCACTGTGTACCCATATCTGATCTCCTATATATTAAGACAAGTACTAAGGGTGCACTGTGTAGTCATGTCTGGTCTCCTGTATATTGGGATAAGTACTAAGGGTGCACTGTGTAGTCATGTCCGGGTCCCTATATATTAGGACAAGTACTAAGGGTGCACTGTGTAGCCATGTCTGGGTCCCAACATATTAGGACAAGTACTAAGGGTGCACTGTGTAGTCATGTCTGGGTCTCCTGTATATTAGGATAAGTACTAAGGGTGCACTGTGTAGTCATGTCTGGGTTCCCTATATATTAGGACAAGTACTAAGGGTGCACTGTGTAGTCATGTCTGGGTTCCCTATATATTAGGACAAGTACTAAGGGTGCACTGTGTAGTCATGTCTGGGTCCCTATATATTAGGACAAGTACTAAGGGTGCATTGTGTAGTCATGTCTGGGTCCCTATATATTAGGACAAGTACTAAGGGTGCACTGTGTAGCCATGTCTTGGGCCCCTTATGTATTAGGACAAGTACTAAGGGTGTACCTTGTAACCATGTCTTGGTCCTCTGTATATTAGGACAAGTACTAAGTGTGCACTGTGTAGCAATGTCTTGGCCGCCTGTATATTAGGACAAGTACTAAGGGTGCACTGTGTAGCCATGTCTGGATCCCTGTATATTAGGACAAGTACTAAGGGTGCACTGTGTAGCCATGTCTGGGCCCTCTGTATATTAGGACAAGTACTAAGGGTGCACAGTGTAGCCATGTCTGCGTCCCTTATGTATTAGCACAAGTACTAAGGGTGCACTGTGTAGCCATGTCTGGTCTACTGTATATTAGGATAAGTACTAAGCGTGCACTGTGTAGCCATGTCTGGGCCCTCTGTATATTAGGACAAGTACTAAGGGTGCACTGTGTAGTCATGTCTGAGTCCCTGTATATTACGGCAAGTACTAAGGGTGCACTGTGTAGTCATGTCTGGTCTCCTATATATTAGGACAAGTACTAAGGGTGCACTGTGTAGTCATGTCTGGGTCCCTATATATTAGGACAAGTACTAAGGGTGCACTGTGTAGCCATGTCTTGGGCCCCTTATGTATTAGGACAAGTACTAAGGGTGCACTGTGTAGTCATGTCTGGGTTCCCTATATATTAGGACAAGTACTAAGGGTGCACTATGTAGTCATGTCTGGGTTCCCTATATATTAGGACAAGTACTAAGGGTGCACTGTGTAGTCATGTCTGGGTCCCTATATATTAGGACAAGTACTAAGGGTGCACTGTGTAGCCATGTCTTGGGCCCCTTATGTATTAGGACAAGTACTAAGGGTGCACTGTGTAGCCATGTGTGGGTCCCCTATATATTAGGACAAGTACTAAGGCTGCACTGTGTAGTCATGTCTGGGTCTCCTGTATATTAGGACAAGTACGAAGGGTGCACTGTGTACCCATATCTGATCTCCTATATATTAAGACAAGTACTAAGGGTGCACTGTGTAGTCATGTCTGGTCTCCTGTATATTGGGATAAGTACTAAGGGTGCACTGTGTAGTCATGTCTGGGTCCCTATATATTAGGACAAGTACTAAGGGTGCACTGTGTAGCCATGTCTGGGTTCCCTATATATTAGGACAAGTACTAAGGGTGCACTGTGTAGCCATATCTGGTCTCCTATATATTAGGACAAGTACTAAGGCTGTATTGTGTAGCCATGTCTGGGACTCCTATATATTAGGACAAGTACTAAGGCTGCACTGTGTAGTCATGTCGGGGTCCCTATATATTAGGACAAGTACTATGGGTGCACTGTGTAGCCATGTCTTGGGCCCCTTATGTATTAGGACAAGTACTAAGGGTGCCCTGTGTAGCCATGTCTGAGTCCCTATATATTAGAACAAGTACTAACTGTGCTCTGTGGAGCCATGTCTGGTTCCCTATATATTAGGAAAAGTACTAAGGGAGCACTGTGTAGCCATATCTGGTCTCCTATATATTAGGATAAGTACTAAGGGTGCCCTGTGTAGTCATGTCTGGGTCCCTATATATTAGGATAAGTACTAAGGGTGCACTTTGTAGCCATGTCTGAGTCCCTATATATTAGACCAAGTACTAAGGGTGCACTGTGTAGTCATATTGGGTCTCCTATATATTAGGACAAGTACTAAGGGTGCCCTGTGTAGCCATGTCTTGGTCCCCTGCATATTAAGACAAGTACTAAGGCTGTACTGTGTAGCCATGTCTGCGCCCTTATGTATTAGGACAAGTACTAAGGGTGCACTGTGTAGCCGTATCTGGGTCTCCTATATATTAGGACAAGTACTAAGGGTGCACTGTGTAGCCATATTGGGTCTCCTATATATTAGGACAAGTACTAAGTCTGTACTGTGTACCCATATCTGGTCTCCTATATATTAGGACAAGTACCAAGGGTGCACTGTGTACCCATATCTGGTCTCCTATATATTAGGACAAGTACCAAGGGTGCACTGTGTACCCATATCTGGTCTGCTATATATTAGGACAAGTACCAAGGGTGCACTGTGTACCCATATCTTGTCTCCTATATATTAGGAGTAGTACTAAGGGTGCACTGTGTAGCCATATCTGGTCTCCTATATATTAGGATAAGTACTAAGGGTGCCCTGTGTAGTCATGTCTGGGTCCCTATATATTAGGATAAGTACTAAGGGTGCACTGTGTAGCCATGTCTGGGTCCCTATATATTAGGACAAGTACTAAGGGTGCACTGTGTAGCCATGTCTTTGTTCCCCTGCATATTAGGACAAGTACTATGGGTGTACTGTGTAGCCATGTCTTGGTCCCCTGCATATTAAGACAAGTACTAAGGGTGCACTGTGTAGCCATGTCTGGGTCCCTATATATTAGGACAAGTACTAAGGGTGCACTGTGTAGCCATGTCTGGGTCTCCTATATATTAGGACAAGTACTAAGGCTGTATTGTGTAGCCATGTCTGGGACTCCTATATATTAGGACAAGAACTAAGGCTGCACTGTGTAGTCATGTCGGGGTCCCTTATGTATTAGGACAAGTACTAAGGGTGCCCTGTGTAGCCATGTCTGAGTCCCTATATATTAGAACAAGTACTAACTGTGCTCTGTGGAGCCATGTCTGGTTCCCTATATATTAGGACAAGTACTAAGGGAGCACTGTGTAGCCATATCTGGTCTCCTATATATTAGGATAAGTACTAAGGGTGCCCTGTGTAGTCATGTCTGGGTCCCTATATATTAGGACAAGTACTAAGCGTGCACTGTGTAGCAATATCTGGGTCCCCTGCATATTAGGACTAGTACTAAGGGTGCACTGTGTAGCCATATCTTTGTTCCCCTGCATATTAGGAAAAGTACTAAGGGTGCACTGTGTAGTCATGTCTGGCCCCCTATATATTAGGACAAGTACTAAGGGTGCACTGTGTAGCAATATCTGGGTCCCCTGCATATTAGGACAAGTACTAAGGGTGCACTGTGTAGCCATATCTTTGTTCCCCTGCATATTAGGACAAGTACTAAGGGTGCACTGTGTAGCCATGTCTTGGTCCCCTGCATATTAGGACAAGTACTAAGGGTGCACTGTGTACCCATATCTGGTCTCCTATATATTAGGACAAGTACTAAGCGTGCACTGTGTAGCAATATCTGGGTCCCCTGCATATTAGGACAAGTACTAAGGGTGCACTGTGTAGCCATATCTTTGTTCCCCTGCATATTAGGAAAAGTACTAAGGGTGCACTGTGTAGTCATGTCTGGCCCCCTATATATTAGGACAAGTACTAAGGCTGCACTGTGTAGTCATGTCTGGCCCCCTATATATTAGGACAAGTACTAAGGGTGCACTGTGTAGTCATGTCTAGCCCCCTATATATTAGTACAAGTACTAAGCGTGCACTGTGTAGCCATATCTGGGTCCCCTGCATATTAGGACAAGTACTAAGGGTGCACTGTGTAGTCATGTCTGGGTCTCCTGTATATTAGGACAAGTACTAAGGGTGCACTGTGTAGCCATATTGGGTCTCCTATATATTAGGACAATAAGGGTGCCCTGTGTAGCCATATCTGGTCTCCTACATATTAGGATAAGTACTAAGGGTGCCCTGTGTAGTCATGTCTGGGTCCCTATATATTAGGATAAGTACTAAGGGTGCACTGTGTAGCCATGTCTGGGTCCCTATATATTAGGACAAGTACTAAGGGTGCACTGTGTAGCCATGTCTTTGTTCCCCTGCATATTAGGACAAGTACTATGGGTGTACTGTGTAGCCATGTCTTGGTCCCCTGCATATTAAGACAAGTACTAAGGGTGCACTGTGTAGCCATATCTGGTCTCCTATATATTAGGACAAGTACTAAGGCTGTATTGTGTAGCCATGTCTGGGACTCCTATATATTAGGACAAGTACTAAGGCTGCACTGTGTAGTCATGTCGGGGCCCCTTATGTATTAGGACAAGTACTAAGGGTGCCCTGTGTAGCCATGTCTGAGTCCCTGTATATTAGAACAAGTACTAACTGTGCTCTGTGGAGCCATGTCTGGTTCCCTATATATTAGGACAAGTACTAAGGGAGCACTGTGTAGCCATATCTGGTCTCCTATATATTAGGATAAGTACTAAGGGTGCCCTGTGTAGTCATGTCTGGGTCCCTATATATTAGGATAAGTACTAAGGGTGCCCTGTGTAGCCATGTCTGAGTCCCTATATATTAGAACAAGTACTAACTGTGCTCTGTGGAGCCATGTCTGGTTCCCTATATATTAGGACAAGTACTAAGGGAGCACTGTGTAGCCATATCTGGTCTCCTATATATTAGGATAAGTACTAAGGGTGCCCTGTGTAGTCATGTCGGGGTCCCTATATATTAGGACAAGTACTAAGGGTGCCCTGTGTAGCCATGTCTTGGTCCCCTGCATATTAAGACAAGTACTAAGGGTGCACTGTGTAGCCATATCTGGTCTCCTATATATTAGGACAAGTACTAAGGCTGTATTGTGTAGCCATGTCTGGGACTCCTATATATTAGGACAAGTACTAAGGCTGCACTGTGTAGTCATGTCGGGGTCCCTATATATTAGGACAAGTACTTAGGGTGCCCTGTGTAGCCATGTCTGAGTCCCTATATATTAGAACAAGTACTAACTGTGCTCTGTGGAGCCATGTCTGGTTCCCTATATATTAGGACAAGTACTAAGGGAGCACTGTGTAGCCATATCTGGTCTCCTATATATTAGGATAAGTACTAAGGGTGCCCTGTGTAGTCATGTCTGGGTCCCTATATATTAGGATAAGTACTAAGGGTGCACTGTGTAGCCATGTCTGGGTCCCTACATATTAGGACAAGTACTAAGGGTGCACTGTGTAGCCATGTCTGAGTCCCTATATATTAGACCAAGTACTAAGGGTGCACTGTGTAGTCATATTGGGTCTCCTATATATTAGGACAACTACTAAGGGTGCCCTGTGTAGC
Organism: Eleutherodactylus coqui; assembly: GCF_035609145.1. Taxonomy (NCBI): domain Eukaryota; kingdom Metazoa; phylum Chordata; class Amphibia; order Anura; family Eleutherodactylidae; genus Eleutherodactylus; species Eleutherodactylus coqui. The sequence goes on from NW_027102366.1 coordinate 270,068, forward strand.
CATGTCTTGGTCCCCTGCATATTAAGACAAGTACTAAGGCTGTACTGTGTAGCCATGTCTGCGCCCTTATGTATTAGGACAAGTACTAAGGGTGCACTGTGTAGCCATATCTGGGTCTCCTATATATTAGGACAAGTACTAAGGGTGCACTGTGTAGCCATATTGGGTCTCCTATATATTAGGACAAGTACTAAGTCTGTACTGTGTACCCATATCTGGTCTCTTATATATTAGGACAAGTACCAAGGGTGCACTGTGTACCCATATCTCGTCTCCTATATATTAGGACAAGTACCAAGGGTGCACTGTGTACCCATATCTGGTCTCCTATATATTAGGACAAGTACCAAGGGTGCACTGTGTACCCATATCTTGTCTCCTATATATTAGGAGAAGTACTAAGGGTGCACTGTGTAGTCATGTCTGGCCTCCTATATATTAGGACAAGTACCAAGGGTGCACTGTGTACCCATATCTTGTCTCCTATATATTAGGACAAGTAGTAAGGGTGCACTGTGTAGTCATGTCTGGTCTCCTGTATATCAGGATAAGCACAAAGGGTGCACTGTGTAGTCATATCTCGGTCCCTATATATTAGGACAAGTACTAAGGGTGCACTGTGTAGCCATGTCTGGGTCCCCTATATATTAAGACAAGTACTAAGGGTGCACTGTGTAGCCATATCTGGTCTCCTATATATTAGGACAAGTACCAAGGGTGCACTGTGTAGCCATATTGGGTCCCCTGTGTATTAGGACAAGCATTAGGGTGCACTGTGTAGTCATGTCAGGGTCTCCTGTATATTAGGACAAGTACTAAGGGTGCCATGTGTAGCCATGTCTGGTCCCCTATATATTATGACAAGTACTAAGGGTGCACTGTGTAGCCATATTGGGTCTCCTATATATTAGGACAAGTACAAAGCGTGCACTGTGTAGCCATGTCTTGGTCCCCTGCATATTAGGACAAGTACTAAGGGTGCACTGTGTAGCCATGTCTTTGTTCCCCTGCATATTAGAACAAGTACTAAGGGTGCACTGTGTAGCCATGTCTGGGTCCCCTATATATTAGGACAAGTACTAAGGGTGCACTGTGTACCCATATCTGGTCTCCTATATATTAGGACAAGTACTAAGGGTGCACTGTGTACCCATATCTGGTCTCCTATATATTAGGACAAGTACTAAGGGTGCACTGTGTACCCATATCTGGTCTCCTATATATTAGGACAAGTACTAAGGGTGCACTGTGTAGCCATGTCTGGGTCCCCTATATATTAGGACAAGTACTAAGGGTGCACTGTGTAGCCATATCTGGTCTCCTATATATTAGGACAAGTACCAAGGGTGCACTGTGTAGCCATATTGGGTCCCCTGTGTATTAGGACAAGCATTAGGGTGCACTGTGTAGTCATGTCAGGGTCTCCTGTATATTAGGACAAGTACTAAGGGTGCACTGTGTAGCCATGTCTGGGTCCCCTATATATTAGGACAAGTACCAAGGGTGCACTGTGTACCCATATCTGGTCTCCTATATATTAGGACAAGTACTAAGGGTGCACTGTGTAGTCATGTCTGGTTTCCTGTATATTAGGATAAGTACTAAGGGTGCACTGTGTAGTCATATCTGGGTCCCTATATATTAGGACAAGTACTAAGGGTGCACTGTGTAGCCATGTCTGGGTCCCTATATATTAGGACAAGTACTAAGGGTGTACTGTGTAGTCTTTGTTCCCCTGCATATTAGGACAAGTACTATGGGTGTACTGTGTAGCCACGTCTTGGTCCCCTGCATATTAAGACAAGTACTAAGGGTGCACTGTGTAGCCATATCTGGTCTCCTATATATTAGGACAAGTACTAAGGCTGTACTGTGTAGTCATGTCTGGGTCCCCTATATATTAGGACAAGTACTAAGGGTGCACTGTGTAGTCATGTCTGCGTCCCTATATATTAGGACAAGTACTAAGGGTGCACTGTGTAGCCATGTCTTGGGCCCCTTATGTATTAGGACAAGTACTAAGGGTGCACTGTGTAGTCATGTCTGGGTTCCCTATATATTAGGACAAGTACTAAGGGTGCACTATGTAGTCATGTCTGGGTTCCCTATATATTAGGACAAGTACTAAGGGTGCACTGTGTAGTCATGTCTGGGTCCCTATATATTAGGACAAGTACTAAGGGTGCACTGTGTAGCCATGTGTGGGTCCCCTATATATTAGGACAAGTACTAAGGCTGCACTGTGTAGTCATGTCTGGGTCTCCTGTATATTAGGACAAGTACTAAGGGTGCACTGTGTAGTCATGTCTGGTCTCCTGTATATTGGGATAAGTACTAAGGGTGCACTGTGTAGTCATGTCTGGGTCCCTATATATTAGGACAAGTACTAAGGGTGCACTGTGTAGCCATGTCTGGGTCCCAACATATTAGGACAAGTACTAAGGGTGCACTGTGTAGTCATGTCTGGGTCTCCTGTATATTAGGATAAGTACTAAGCGTGCACTGTGTAGTCATCTATGGGTCCCTATATATTAGGACAAGTACTAAGGGTGCACTGTGTAGTCATGTCTGGTCTCCTATATATTAGGACAAGTACTAAGCGTGCAATCTGTAGCCATGTCTGGGTCCCTATATATTAGGACAAGTTCTAAGGGTGCACTGTGTAGCCATGTCTTGGGCCCCTTATGTATTAGGACAAGTACAAAGGGTGCACTGTGTAGTCATGTCTGGGTCCCTATATATTAGGACAAGTACTAAGGGTGCACTGTGTAGCCATGTCTTGGGCCCCTTATGTATTAGGACAAGTACAAAGGGTGCACTGTGTAGTCATGTCTGGGTTCCCTATATATTAGGACAAGTACTAAGGGTGCACTGTGTAGTCATGTCTGGGTTCCCTATATATTAGGACAAGTACTAAGGGTGCACTGTGTAGTCATGTCTGGGTCTCCTGTATATTAGGACAAGTACTAAGGGTGCACTATGTAGCCATGTCTGAGTCCCTATATATTAGAACAAGTACTAACTGTGCCCTGTGGAGCCATGTCTGGTCTCCTATATATTAGGACAAGTACTAAGGGTGCACTGTCTAGTCATGTCTGGGTCCCCTATATATTAGGACAAGTACTAAGGGTGCCCGGTGTAGCCACGTCTTGGTCCCCTGCATATTAGGACAAGTACTAAGGGTGCACTGTGTAGCCATGTCTGGGTCCCCATATATATTAGGACAAGCATTAGGGTGCACTGTGTAGCCATGTCTGATTCCCTATATATTAGGACAAGTACTAAGGGTGCCCTGTGTAGCCACGTCTTGGTCCGCTGCATATTAGGACAAGTACTAACTGTGCCCTGTGTAGCCATATCCGGTCTCCTATATATTAGGACAAGTACTAAGGGTGCACTGTGTAGCCATATCTGGTCTCCTATATATTAGGACAAGTACTAAGGGTGCACTGTGTAGCCATGTCTGGGCCCCTATATATTAGAACAAGTACTAAGGGTGCCCTGTGTAGCCATATCTAGTCTCCTATATATTAGGACAAGTACTAAGGGTGCACGGTGTAGCCATGTCTTTGTTCCCCTGCATATTAGGACAAGTACTAAGGGTGCACTGTGTAGCCATGTCTGTGCCCCTTATGTATTAGGACAAGTACTAAGGGTGCACTGTGTAGCCATGTCTGGGTCCCCTATATATTAGGACAAGTACTAAGGGTGCACTGTGTAGCCATGTCTGGGCCCCCTGTATATTAGGACAAGTACTAAGGGTGCACTGTAGTCATGTCTGGGTCTACTATATATTAGGACAAGTACTAAGGGTGCACTGTGTAGCCAAAACTGGTCTCCTGTATATTAGGATAAGTACTAAGGGTGCACTGTGTAGCCATGTCTGGTCTCCTATATATTAGGACAAGTACTAAGGGTGCACTGTGTAGCCATATTGGGTCTCCTATATATTAGGACAAGTACTAAGTCTGTACTGTGTAGGCATGTCTGCGCGCCTCCTGTATTAGAACAAGAACTAAGGGTGCACTGTGTAGCCATGTCTGGGCCCCCTGTATATTAGGACAAGTACTAAGGGTGCACTGTGTAGCCATGTCTGGGTCCCCTATATATTAGGACAAGTACTAAGGGTGCACTGTGTACCCATATCTGGTCTCCTATATATTAGGACAAGTACCAAGGGTGCACTGTGTAGCCATATTGGGTCCCCTGTGTATTAGGACAAGCATTAGAGTGCCCTGTGTAGCCATGTCTGGTCCCCTGCATATTAGGACAAGTACTAAGGGTGCACTGTGTAGCCATGTCTTTGTTCCCCTGCATATTAGAACAAGTACTAAGGGTGCACTGTGTAGCCATGTCTGGGTCCCCTATATATTAGGACAAGTACTAAGGGTGCACTGTGTACCCATATCTGGTCTCCTATATATTAGGACAAGTACTAAGGGTGCACTGTGTACCCATATCTGGTCTCCTATATATTAGGACAAGTACTAAGGGTGCACTGTGTACCCATATCTGGTCTCCTATATATTAGGACAAGTACTAAGGGTGCACTGTGTAGCCATGTCTGGGTCCCCTATATATTAGGACAAGTACCAAGGGTGCACTGTGTACCCATATCTGGTCTCCTATATATTAGGACAAGTACTAAGGGTGCACTGTGTACCCATATCTGGTCTCCTATATATTAGGACAAGTACTAAGGGTGCACTGTGTACCCATATCTGGTCTCCTATATATTAGGACAAGTACTAAGGGTGCACTGTGTAGCCATGTCTGGGTCCCCTATATATTAGGACAAGTACCAAGGGTGCACTGTGTACCCATATCTGGTCTCCTATATATTAGGACAAGTACTAAGGGTGCACTGTGTAGTCATGTCTGGTTTCCTGTATATTAGGATAAGTACTAAGGGTGCACTGTGTAGTCATATCTGGGTCCCTATATATTAGGACAAGTACTAAGGGTGCACTGTGTAGCCATGTCTGGGTCCCTATATATTAGGACAAGTACTAAGGGTGCACTGTGTAGTCTTTGTTCCCCTGCATATTAGGATAAGTACTATGGGTGTACTGTGTAGCCACGTCTTGGTCCCCTGCATATTAAGACAAGTACTAAGGGTGCACTGTGTAGCCATATCTGGTCTCCTATATATTAGGACAAGTACTAAGGCTGTACTGTGTAGTCATGTCTGGGTCCCCTATATATTAGGACAAGTACTAAGGGTGCACTGTGTAGTCATGTCTGGGTCCCTATATATTAGGACAAGTACTAAGGGTGCACTGTGTAGCCATGTCTTGGGCCCCTTATGTATTAGGACAAGTACTAAGGGTGCACTGTGTAGTCATGTCTGGGTTCCCTATATATTAGGACAAGTACTAAGGGTGCACTATGTAGTCATGTCTGGGTTCCCTATATATTAGGACAAGTACTAAGGGTGCACTGTGTAGTCATGTCTGGGTCCCTATATATTAGGACAAGTACTAAGGGTGCACTGTGTAGCCATGTCTTGGGCCCCTTATGTATTAGGACAAGTACTAAGGGTGCACTGTGTAGCCATGTGTGGGTCCCCTATATATTAGGACAAGTACTAAGGCTGCACTGTGTAGTCATGTCTGGGTCTCCTGTATATTAGGACAAGTACGAAGGGTGCACTGTGTACCCATATCTGATCTCCTATATATTAAGACAAGTACTAAGGGTGCACTGTGTAGTCATGTCTGGTCTCCTGTATATTGGGATAAGTACTAAGGGTGCACTGTGTAGTCATGTCCGGGTCCCTATATATTAGGACAAGTACTAAGGGTGCACTGTGTAGCCATGTCTGGGTCCCAACATATTAGGACAAGTACTAAGGGTGCACTGTGTAGTCATGTCTGGGTCTCCTGTATATTAGGATAAGTACTAAGGGTGCACTGTGTAGTCATGTCTGGGTTCCCTATATATTAGGACAAGTACTAAGGGTGCACTGTGTAGTCATGTCTGGGTTCCCTATATATTAGGACAAGTACTAAGGGTGCACTGTGTAGTCATGTCTGGGTCCCTATATATTAGGACAAGTACTAAGGGTGCATTGTGTAGTCATGTCTGGGTCCCTATATATTAGGACAAGTACTAAGGGTGCACTGTGTAGCCATGTCTTGGGCCCCTTATGTATTAGGACAAGTACTAAGGGTGTACCTTGTAACCATGTCTTGGTCCTCTGTATATTAGGACAAGTACTAAGTGTGCACTGTGTAGCAATGTCTTGGCCGCCTGTATATTAGGACAAGTACTAAGGGTGCACTGTGTAGCCATGTCTGGATCCCTGTATATTAGGACAAGTACTAAGGGTGCACTGTGTAGCCATGTCTGGGCCCTCTGTATATTAGGACAAGTACTAAGGGTGCACAGTGTAGCCATGTCTGCGTCCCTTATGTATTAGCACAAGTACTAAGGGTGCACTGTGTAGCCATGTCTGGTCTACTGTATATTAGGATAAGTACTAAGCGTGCACTGTGTAGCCATGTCTGGGCCCTCTGTATATTAGGACAAGTACTAAGGGTGCACTGTGTAGTCATGTCTGAGTCCCTGTATATTACGACAAGTACTAAGGGTGCACTGTGTAGTCATGTCTGGTCTCCTATATATTAGGACAAGTACTAAGGGTGCACTGTGTAGTCATGTCTGGGTCCCTATATATTAGGACAAGTACTAAGGGTGCACTGTGTAGCCATGTCTTGGGCCCCTTATGTATTAGGACAAGTACTAAGGGTGCACTGTGTAGTCATGTCTGGGTTCCCTATATATTAGGACAAGTACTAAGGGTGCACTATGTAGTCATGTCTGGGTTCCCTATATATTAGGACAAGTACTAAGGGTGCACTGTGTAGTCATGTCTGGGTCCCTATATATTAGGACAAGTACTAAGGGTGCACTGTGTAGCCATGTCTTGGGCCCCTTATGTATTAGGACAAGTACTAAGGGTGCACTGTGTAGCCATGTGTGGGTCCCCTATATATTAGGACAAGTACTAAGGCTGCACTGTGTAGTCATGTCTGGGTCTCCTGTATATTAGGACAAGTACGAAGGGTGCACTGTGTACCCATATCTGATCTCCTATATATTAAGACAAGTACTAAGGGTGCACTGTGTAGTCATGTCTGGTCTCCTGTATATTGGGATAAGTACTAAGGGTGCACTGTGTAGTCATGTCTGGGTCCCTATATATTAGGACAAGTACTAAGGGTGCACTGTGTAGCCATGTCTGGGTTCCCTATATATTAGGACAAGTACTAAGGGTGCACTGTGTAGTCATGTCTGGGTTCCCTATATATTAGGACAAGTACTAAGGGTGCACTGTGTAGTCATGTCTGGGTCTCTATATATTAGGACAAGTACTAAGGGTGCACTGTGTAGTCATGTCTGGTCTCCTATATATTAGGACAAGTACTAAGGGTGCACTGTGTAGCCATATCTGGTCTCCTATATATTAGGACAAGAACTAAGGGTGCACTGTGTAGCCATGTCTGGGCCTTCTGTATATTAGGACAAGTACTAAGGGTGCACTGTGTAGTCATGTCTGAGTCCCTGTATATTAGGGCAAGTACTAAGGGTGCACTGTGTAACCATGTCTGGGCCCTCTGTATATTAGGACAAGTACTAAGGGTGCACTGTGTAGCCATGTCTGGGTCCCTGTATATTAGGACAAGTACTAAGGGTGCACTGTGTAGCCATATCTGGGTCCCTGTATATTAGGACAAGTACTAAGGGTGCACTGTGTAGCCATATCTGGGTCCCTGTATATTAGGACAAGTACTAAGGGTGCACTGTGTAGCCATATCTGGGTCCCTGTATATTAGGACAAGCATTAAGGGTGCACTGTGTAGCCATATCTGGGTCCCCTGCAAGGATAGTTGCGGTGGAGCGGACAGCAACTGTTAGGTGATGTATTGATTTTTATGCAGCCAGGGCTTATGTTTGGGGTAGGGCCTATATTTCAAGCTCCCGAAAATCGTAGAAAAGAGCGCTATAAAGTTGTGTGACTTTGTACCGCCACGTGCCACTTTGTGGCAACACAAAATCATGATATTGCTGTGAGAAAATGCAGTGATATTGCACAGAGCACAGATGCCATACCGCTGCGCCTTTCTTGTGGCAATATTGCTGTCGTCCGTGTGAAAGAGGCCAAATACTGATAGATATAAAGTTCTGCACACGGACAGAGGAAATACACGTCACCATTACACACTAAATGGGAAACCTGGACAAACATAACATGGAAAAGGAATTGGGGATTTTAGTTACCAGAAAGGCCCATTTACACGGCCCGCTGATCGCTCAAATGACATTTCGAGTAACAGCTTTGAGGGATCATTTTGCATAAAATATTAAAGGGGTTGTCCCGCGCCGAAACGGTTTTTTTTTTTTTTAACCCCCCCCCCCCCCGTTCGGCGCGAGACAACCCCGATGCAGGGGTTAAAAAAACAAACCGCTCAGCGCTTACCTGAATCCCGGCGGTCCGGCGTCTTCATACTCACCTGCTGAAGATGGCCGCCGGGGTCCGCTCCCTCCGTGGACCGCAGCTCTTCTGTGCGGTCCATTGCCGATTCCAGCCTCCTGATTGGCTGGAATCGGCACGTGACGGGGCGGAGCTACACGGAGTCGGCATTCTGCACGAGCGGCTCCATTAAAGAGAGCAGAAGACCCGGACTGCGCAAGCGCGGCTAATTTGGCCATCGGAGGGCAAAAATTAGTCGGCTCCATGGGAACGAGGACGCTAGCAACGGAGCAGGTAAGTATAAAACTTTTTATAACTTCTGTATGGCTCATAATTAATGCACAATGTACATTACAAAGTGCATTAATATGGCCATACAGAAGTGTATAGACCCACTTGCTGCCGCGGGACAACCCCTTTAAGTAGCTACTCAGCCACTTAATAGCTTACTAGTGTGCAAATGAAGCCTTAGCTGAAAGCAATAATAGCCCGAAGGCTATGAACTGTATTCTCATCCTTTGTTCTCCAGCGGGAAACAATGCTATCAGCACTACCCGTGGAGAACTGCTGATAAGACTGAACAGCGATTTTTAGTTTGCCCTGAATGTAACGATCAGCTAGCAGTGCCCGAAAAGTGGATGATGGGCATGCATTTAGACGCAACGATTATTGCTAAAACGATCGCTTTTTAGCGTTTTTAGTGATTATCGCTCCGTGTAAATGGGCCTTAAGCTTAACTGGAGTAACCAGTGTCTGACAGCTGCAGCCAAAGCAAATAGGATCAAAGGGGTGCATAAAAATACATCTAGAGACACATGATGATAATATTGTTCCTCCTCTTTACAAGTCACTGGTCAGACCACACATGGAATATTGTATACAGCTTTGTGCACCAGTACTCAAGAAGGACGTATAAAGTTTAAGCGGGCATAAAGGCGGGCAACAAAAATAGTTATGAAAATTGGGGTTATTTAGCTTAGCAAAAAAGAGCACTGAGGGGCGACCTAATAACTATGTATACATATATCAGGGGATACAGAGATCTCTCCCATCATATATTTATACCCAGGACTGTGACTGTAACAAGGGGGCGCCCTCTACGTCCAGAGGAAAGAAGGTTTCTACACCGACATAGAAGGGGGTTCTTTTCTGTAAGAGCAGTGAGGCTATGGAACTCTCTGCCTGAGGGCTTAGTGATAGTGAACTTGATAAAAGAGTTTAAGAGGAGCCTGGACACCTTTCTTGAATAGTCACTAATTACTTCAGAAGGGTCGGTGATCCAGGGATTATTCTGATTGCCATATTAGAGTTGGGAAGGAATTTGTACCTCTAAAATTAGGAAAAATTACCTCATTGGATTTGTTTTGCCTTCCTGTGGATCAACATTACAGAAAAATAGGCTGGACTGGATGGGCACATGGTCTTTCTCAGCCCCACACGCTATGCTACAATGTTACCAGCACTTTATATATATGTATATGTTTGGAATACATTGGTGTCTTTTATCTTGTTCTGTATCTCACAGCCTTTTGCTCTTCAGTCTATATCAGTATATCTGCAGCTTATATTTCCTTCGTGATGTCACCTGCCTGGAGCTAAAAACATAAGAGCGAGAATCAATGGGCAGAAAACGTCCCCCAGCTGAGTGTCAATCAAGTGTTGCTATTATTTAGGATCTCTTCAAACCCATTTGAATAGGAACATTTACAATGTTTGTTCTTATATTCGCCCCTCTATGTCTTCATTGTGGGCGCAGATTGTCTGTAATGAAGCCCCAGGTTGGCTCTGTAGTCAATAAGGTAATCCTCCTGCTCTTGGTAGATCCCCATTGTCTTTGCAGTGTACCATATATTAAGTGTAAAGTATCTGGAAACCCCCAACAAGATGCTGTTGATGGATCCTGTGAGGTTATTTTGTGGCTCTGAGAGCAGGATGATGTTCTGATGGGCCTAAAACTACATCTGTCTTTAATCAGCTGGTAGTGATGGCAGCGGTCAGGATTTTACCATATTCTCTATGGCCATGTCATGGGGAGCGAGGGATCTGGAGACCCCGAACGTGTGTGCGCCAATTACAAGGAGAACCATGGAGGCACCTTGTAGAGAGATATTATCATTAATCACCATCTCTATACAAGAGACCCGGCCTGTGGTTAATCTATCATCAGGTCATATGGGGGAAAATGGGGACATATTGGGAAATCTGCCAAACAATGACACAACCGCAACGTGGATTATTACAGATGCTGATTTATATGTGAAGGTTAATATGGTGGATGGATTCAAAATCTTATAATATAAGATTATATTCACGAAATAATAGTATCTGGCAGTAAGAAAGAAGAATAAACTGTAAGAATGTGAATGTTGCCCCCAAATATCACCCCGCACCAAGTCCTGGACGGCTTCAGCACTCAGACATGACAAGTTCCCACTATAATAATAAAGATTGTCATTAGTCTGAGGAAAATGGTGAGAATATTCCTGTAAATGTCCTTCATCACATCTCAGTAACTGCGGACATACGATTTCAAACTTATCATGGTTGGCTGTGATTGGTCAGTTACTGATCACATGACTGCTGCCATGGTTACAGCCAGGGCAATTGTGTTGTCGCGGCAGTTGGCAGTTGAGAGTGTTGGAGACTGGCGATGGAGAAGGAGGCGATGTCTGCTGGACCAGAGCAGAGCGATTTTATGGAGGGAGAGGAGGAGATTCGGAGGAAGAAAGGAGTGAGAAGACCAAGACATGTCTTGGATTCTTCAGATGAGGCTTCAAGCAAGAGCCAGAGGAGGAAGAGGAGGAGGAAGTCATCGAGCTCAGCGAAGCCCATCGTTCCACCGACTGATTCGGTGAAGAAAGACCTCGTTGGGAAGAAGCAACCCAAGAAGAGGCATCTGGATTCTTCAGTGAGAGAAAAGGACCCACCTGTAAAGATACAGAAAGAAGACCCGGGAGGCTCAGGTACCGCTGGAGATCTGCGGAGCTGTAGGAGCGCATTCACACATGCCAGATATTGGTGCAGATCGGCGGCAGATTTCATCTTTTCGGTTGAAGGGGTGAAGTCTGCTCAGGATCCGCATCAAAGTCCACGTTAGAATCCACACCAATGGTTTGTGTTTGGACACAGAATTTGATGTGGATTTTGGTGCAGATTTTCAGTAAGTCCGCTAAGTGTGAACGCAGCCTGAGGGTCCCACACTGTACCGCCATGTCTGCTAATTCATGGGGGTTGTCTGCTGGAGAGGAAGAGGCAGGAAAGTGATCCAAATGTTCCATTGTATCACACTGTATTTATGTACATTGTATGATGTTCCTGCGGTTATGGATGAGCTGCTGAAATGGACAGTTTTCTGGTTCGCCGTCTTCTTACAATTCATGTTTTTTGTATTCTGGGGGGAAAATGATGGAAATGTTACATTGTATCAAACTGTATTTCTGTACATTGTATAATGTGAAATGTCAGATATTACTGTGATAAGGGCTCCTGCACACGTGTGACGTATAAACGCTCGCAGGGAGATGGCGTGATTGCGCTGTGTATGGAGCGCTATTACGTTTTCACGTGAACCTTTCCGCGCTGCTTACTGTACTTTTTTTGTGCTGCTGAGGTTGTTTATACCTGTTTTAGAACTGGCTGAGCAGCCTAAATAATCACCAGTGTTATCAATTAATACTGCAAAATTGCGCCGTTATGGTGGCTTGGGTGGTCAAATGTGAGCGAAAATAGAGCATGTTGCATATTTTTTTGCCCAACGGAAATACGGGTGCAAAAATGCTAAATTTTGCATTTGCTAAATCGCCCGTGTGCAGGAGCCCTTATAGATGAGCTGCTGGAATGTACCGTTTTCTGGTTCGTCTTACAATTCATGTGTTTTGTATTCTGGGGAGAAAAGATACAAATGTTACATTGTATGATGTTGTATTTATGTATATTGTGACATGTCAGATGTTACTGCTGTTTAGGCCGGATTCACACGTCCGTATTTGTGCAGCATATTGCGCCCGCAGTGAACAGAACCCATTCATTTTATCGGGACAATCAAATGTAGTTTTTCAGCTTACACCCAAAAATATGCCCTTTTTTCTGCAGATTTGAGCCCATCGATGCGCTTGTGTAAAAGCGCTGTGAATACTCAGGAGACCTACATTTTTGCAAAGCGTTAAGGCATAAAATCAATGAGATTGTCTGACTTTATATTTTTGTCTGCAGATATAACATGTATGTGTGCATTTTAAAAAAAACGCCTGGCCGGCCAAAATACGTTTACACTGGCAGATTTGGGCCGGCCAGGCTTTCTTTTTAAAAAAAAAACAACATTTGCTGCTGAAATGTACACTTTTCTGGTTACTCATCTTCTCCCATGTTTAGATGATCTGCTCTTCGGGGGCGTTCACACATCGCTGATTTGCTGCAGATTTTGGCGCAGATCTGCCGGAGCAGTCACCCATGCAATTTGTATTTAAATGAAAGGATGAAATCTGCTGCAGATCTGCATGAAAATCTGACAAAATCAGGCCAAAAATTGTGACTGAACCTTTAGGAAGTGAGTAGATTCAGCAATTGTTCCTCAGCGGAGGTGATCACAGCGCTATGGCTGCCCCCCACTGTGTAAGGGCTCCTACCCACTAGGGTTTCTTTAACGCTGCGATATCGCTGTGCTTTTTTAACGCAATTGTCAATGGGACTTTCTAATGTTAGAAACACATCGCACAAAAATCATAAAGCACAAACCTGCGATGAGTTTATAACATTAGAAATCCCATTGACAATTGTGTTAAAAAAAGCGCAGCGTTAAAAAAATGCAAATGGGTAGGAGCCCTGACAATACCAAAATGGGGTGTTTTTGAAACAAAAATTGTGGTAGTTTTCCTGTGGGCAGCATGGGGGCTCAGTTGCCTTTCAGTACGGGGGTATCTGGGTTCAAATCTGGGTTCATTCTCCAGTGTGAATATAGATTGTGAGCCCCCAGGGGACAAAGCCCAATGTAATGCTAAACTGTGTACAGCGCTGTGGAATATGTATGTGCTATATATGTCAGTGCAATAAACAATAATGTACCGTGGTGGGTGATCTGCCGTCTATTAATGCCCTTACTATATATATGTTAGTAATGTATGTTATATAAAGAATGCCTCAGAATGCCACAGGAGGAGATCTCTGCCAGCCAGAAGCTGCGATAGATTCTCGCTATAATTTACGCCACTTTCTGGTCTTAAATGCAGCGAATCTGTGGGGTCCGCACCGCTGAGCCCCCGGCACGTTGGCTCGTTACATGGTTGGGCTCCTCAATAGACACATTAGACACACGTACGAGGGCCAACGCACCAAATAGGTCTTAGTTCACCCGCGCAAGTGACTATACGACAGCCAGATGAAACAGATGTAGACCTAAGGGACATATATGAGTATACTGATATCACTCCAGCCTCAGTCACAGAGCAAACACTATAAATACTGACTCATATTCTATTGGATCTGAGGGGAAAAAGAGAAATAATGTTTGTGTTATTACTGAGAGAAGAATGAAAGAAAACCATAAAGAACAAACTACTACTAAGTGTAATCAGAGCCGTGTATAGGGGTGCAGAATATATATACACTGGGCTGTACTGCCTATAGCGACCCTCCGGTCCTGGACAAACAGAGGTGGCCCCACTTCTCTGACCACCTGATACACGCTGTGCATTAGTATACATCATTAGTCGTAGACTCTACATGCTGATGGGACCGGCCAGGACTGCTCACAGATCCCTCTTCATCCCTACAGAGGTATATTGTTGGCCAGTCCCCGGTATCTCGGCTGGTGGGCAGTATATATAGCACTTGTATGTTATTGTGCTATGTGGGGCATGGACTGTGTATTTATCATCGCTTGCACACGATTTGATATTTTGCTGCTTTTTGATGGTATTTATTGATTTTTATTGAATTTTATGTCTCGTTGGGAGTTTGTTTTTAATCAGAGTTGTTTATTAATAAAGTTGATATTTGTGGAGCGTGTAGATGTCATACTGTGTTCATTACATACCTCTACAGTGATGCTACCCTCACACGGGATAGATAATACAGACACCACTTACACACCGGACACCTACCACTTACACGCCGGACACCTACTACTTACACACTGGACATCTACTACTTACACACCGGACATCTACGACTTACACACCGGATATCTACCACTTACACACTGCACATCTACCACTTACACACTGCACATCTACCACTTACATACTGGATATCTACCACTTACACACCGGACACCTACCACTTACACGCCGGACACCTACTACTTACACACCGGACATCTAGCACTTACACACCGGATATCTACCACTTACACACTGCACATCTAGCACTTACACACCGGACATCTACCACTTACACTCCGGACATCTACCACTTACACACTGCACATCTACCACTTACACACTGGACATCTACCACTTACATACTGGATATCTACCACTTACACACCGGACACCTACCACTTACACACCGGACATCTACCACTTACACACCGGACATCTACCACTTACACACCAGACATCTACCACTTACACACCGGACATCTAGCACTTACATACTGGACACCTACCAATTACACACCAGACACCTACCACTTACACACCGGACATCTACCACTTACACGCCGGACATCTAGCACTTACATACTGGACACCTACCACTTACACACCGGACATCTACCACTGATTTATTTGTCAATTAACAACCACAAACTTGTCAGAGATACCACTTACTCACTTGATAAATACCACTTACACACCAGACACTGATACTACTCACACACTGCACACTTACCACGTATGACCCCTCCATCGTCCCCAGTGCATACTGTGGGAGTCATGGACTGGGGAATCTGGAAACAAGCCAAATTCTTTCTTTAATTACTTAATTTTTTGTTATTACACATCTATGAGGCCTCGGTCAGACGACCGCTTTTTGCAGCGATTCGCGGATGCGCATGCGATCTGCGCATATATAGAAACATTGCTTCGCAATGGGGTCGGTGACATGGCCGCTTTTTATTCGGATGTCCGATAAATTATAGGACATGAGGAATCGCAGATCGCGCCTATCTGCGTTCTGCGATTCCTTGTGTTCTATATATGCGCTCAATGGGGCCGGCAGCAGCAGCGCTGACCCCATTGAGAACATATACTACAAAGATCATTCTCCTCTGCCACAGCTGTAACAGCCGTGGCAGAGAAGAACGATGTTCGCCCATTGAATTCAATGGAGCCGGCAATACAGCCGACTACATTGAAAGCAATGGACTGCCGGCGAGCGCGGCATGAATTTTCGGGAAAGGCTTAAAAATATAAGCCCTTGCCTGAAAACCATCCAAAAATGTGTAAAAAAAAAAATACTCATCTTGTCCCTGCAGCCGGAGTTCAGCCGCGGCCGGCTGGCAGTTCTCCTGAACTGCTCTGTGTAGTATTCAGCAGGCTGGGATTTAAAATCCCTGCCTGCTGAATGGGCTGCCTCTGATTGGTCACAGCCCTCACCAGTCAGAGGCAACTCTCACTCACCCATTCATGAATTCATGAATGGATGAGTGAGTGCTGCCTCTGACTGGCTCAGCGCAAGGACCAATCAGGGGCAGCTCTCAGCTATTGAATGACAGCTGAGAGCTGCCCCTGATTTGTCCTTGTGCTGAGCCAATCAGAGGCAGCACTCACTCACCCATTCATGAATTCATGAATGGGTGAGTGAGAGCTGCCTCTGATTGGTGAGGGCTGTGACCAATCAGAGGCAGCCCATTCAGCAGGCGGGGATTTAAAATCCCCGCCTGCTGAATAATACACAGAGCAGTTCAGGAGAACTGCCGGCCGGCCGCAGCTGAACTCCGGCTACAGGGACAAGGTGAGTATATATATATTTTTTATTTTTACACATTTTTGGATGGTTTTCAGGGAATGGCTTATATGTTTAGGCCCTTCCTGAAAATTCATCCTGCGCTCGCCAGCAGCCCATTGCTTTCAATGGAGTCGGCTGTATTGCCGGCTCCATTGAATTTCAATGGGCGGACAGCGCTCCTTTGATCGGGCCCGTTTCGCCGGAAACACTGCTAGCTGCAGATTTTTCGGCGAATCGTCGGCCCCGGTCATGCGATTTGCGGATGCGCATCCGTCATGCGATCCGCAAATCGCGGCAAAAAACGGTCATCTGACCGAGGCCTAAAGGGGATGTTTGGGAATACAACCAAATTGAGGCCATCTGTGCTGCCTGTGGTAACACCTCCTAGGACAGGAGAATGTACTGTTACCATGTTTGGTAGTTTAAATCGCCTTAGTTGCCATTCTGCCAGACCCCTCCTCCTAACTCAGGGGTCATTTAAAGCCCCTTGTGTATGCAAAAAAATACACAATACAGTTCACCTGAAACAGTGAATCCTACAGAGCTGTTAGGAAGCATCAGCTGCAGGCTGGATTCTTGTGCATCCAACTGAATAGTGGCCACATCAACACATCATAAAAAGCACTTTGTGAAACTTTTCCACAATTAACTGCTGAGCAATAAAATTGGCAACACTGACCCTCCCATTGTGTGTCTGAGTCAAATCTAGCCAAGACTGTTATATTCCTAGGTATATTATTATATATATTATATCCAGGGAAGAGTTACCAAGATGGTGAGCAGTCTGCAAATCATGTCCTATGAGGAATGATCAAAGGATCTGGGAATGTTTAGGCTGAGAGGAGACTTAATAGCGGTCTACAAATATCTGAAGGGCTGTCACAGTGCAGAGGGATAAGCCCTATTCTCATCTGTACAAGGAAAGACTAGAAGCAATGGGATGAAACTGAAAGGGAGGAGACACAAATTAGATATTAGACAGTGAGGGTGATCAATGAGTGGAACAGGTTACCACGGCAGGTGGTGAGTTCTCCTCAAATGGAAGTGTTCAAACAAAGGCTGGAAAAACATCTGTCTGGGGTGATTTAGTGATCCTGCACTGAGAAGGGGGTTGGACCCGATGACCCTGGAGGTCCCTTCCAACTCTACCATTCTATGACCCCTTCTTATTTGGAAAACCTAAGCTAATTCAATATGTTGGATGTCAAAATGGCCTCCTAAAACATCTCCTCCACCAAGAAATGCAGCCACCTCCCCAATTAATACTTTTACACATCGGAAGTAAATTATCTCGTTATTATACCAGTTAAACGTGTGTGTCCAGACATTTGCCTCAGCTGTATTGTTGTACCTAAGTGCTGTATACTTTATACCAAAAATCCAATGGAACCCAAGAGTAAGCAGGACAATCTTTCCATAAGAGAAGGTTTTCCTGCTGTCTTATGGGGTCTGATGTGTTATTTATTTATTTTTTACACAATATATACAGTTACTGATCACATAACTAGGCAAATAAGGCCCAAATTAGTAAAATATGCATCTAAAGCCTAAGTCACATGTCCATAATACAGATACAATACATACTGAGCCCCTTATAGGAGTGATAGTTAATACCTACAGACTATGTAAGATGTTATCTTCTGTATTAAAGTGGTTGTCCTTCTGCTCCCGTCACATGATGGCCAATTTTAACGTAGCAACTACAGTTCCCAGAGGGGCCTTGTATCTGACCGTCTGGCTGCAGGCACCTACCTCTATTATAACCTATAGCCTGTATATTCACTGTTATATTCACTATTAGGAGGACCAACTGGCTCAGGAAGCACCACATCTACAACCATCCAAGAACGACTACGATTCCATCATGTTCTTGGCCGGGGAGCCTACGGAGAAGTTGTGCTGGCAGAAGACATCGTTACCTGCCAGCAGTTTGCAGTGAAGGTGATCAGGAAGAGGGCCCTACTAGCAGAAGTGGAGCTGGCGGACGTGATGGTGGAGCACCGCGTGTTACAGATGACGTCAGGAAGTCCCTTCCTCATCCATGCAGAATTTGCATTTCAGACCAAGGTATAGTTGTTATCACACATCTCCAAGTATGTGCGATATCTCCAAGTATGTTATCGCACATCACTAGTATGTGCACCGTAGATGTGGACTTTGTAGTATAACTTCTAATTAACCAACCTTCTTACATGTCTCTTCTACATTACAGACGCATGTTCTACTAGGATTAGAGTTTCTAAGCTGCGGGGACCTGAATCAACTCCTACAGTCAAAGGGACGGCTCGATATCAACAGTTCCAGGTAAAGATTTAGGGTGGTTTTACACGGCACATATTTTGCCTATTAACAAGCAACAACTGACAAGATAGCATGTTGGTTGTTGCTCGTTAAGGTGGTCTAACATGAGCAGATCATTAGTATGGCACATTCCGCTGTTTACATGGGGAGATGTGCTGCTGGTGTTACGGCACTCTGCCCCCCGAGCGCCAGTTGGGGTGCCCTGATCTCCTGCACCCCACTGTCCCTGCCTACTTGCCTCGGCCCTGGCTAACCCCAGGCGGACAACTGGGCGGCAGTCCCTGCACTGGCTAGGGACCTGGCGACTACCTGGATGGAACAACTAACAGGGGACAGAGTGCCGACAGAAGAGGCAGGTGAAACAGACCAACAAAACTACGAGGTGAAACAAGGCTGGAGGTGGAGCTCACAGGCAAACGAAAGGAAACTGACAAGCAACTAGGACAGACTAGAATAGACCTGACTAGAGGCTAGCAGAACCAATAACTGGCAGTGAGTTCAGGTCACTGCCAGCCTTTTAACTAAAAGCCTCCGCCCCGGGGCGGAGAGTGGGAGGAGCCGACTCTCCCCCTGTTGCATAAGGGAGGTGGATGAGAGCGGGCGGGACCCTACGGGCGGACACGCCCACGCCGCAGCACGCTGGCTGCTCCACGCTGCTGCACGCTGGCTGCTCCACGCCGCCGGGAGATCCCTGACAGCACAGCTCCGGGGCGCCGAAGCCGAGCTCGAAGCGGCGCGCGCCGGCCGCGGGACCCAGCGCCGCCCTGCATGGTAACATTACCCCCCCTCTGACGGGGGACCTCCGGGCCCCCGGAAACTCGACCAGGCTTATCTGGAAAACGACGGTGGAACCGCCGTACCAACACGGGAGCATGAACATCACATGCGGCCACCCAGGAATGATCTTCTGGTGGAAAACCCTTCCAGGCCACCAAGTATTGTAGGATTCCTCGACACCGGCGAGAGTCCAGTATCTCCTGGACCTCGTATTCGACTTCATCCCGGACCAGGGTGGGCGGAGGGGGACCGGAGGTGGGTATCACCGAAGGGACAAAAGGTTTCAGCAGCGACTTATGGAATACCCTGTGAACCCTCCATGTGGTTGGCAACCCCAGCTCGTAGGCGAGTGGGTTCACCACACGTGTGATGGCAAACGGCCCCACGTAACGTGGCGCCAGCTTCAAGGACGGGACCCGCAATTTGAGATTTTTAGAAGACAGGTATACCTTCTGTCCCACCCTGTAAGGTTCAGACACAGACAGACTCTTCCCACTGCGCAACTGCATACGGGCCCCCGCTGCCTCCAAGTTTCTCTGCACCTCTTTCCATACTCCCCGAAGCGTATCTGTGGCGTCATCCGCTGCCGGACAGAGCGACGGAGTAGGGATTGCTGTAAGGAAGCGAGGATGCTGACCGTATACACTAAAAAATGGAGACACCCCAGTAGAAGAACAAAGGCGGTTGTTTAGTGCAAACTCTGCCAACGGCAGGAACTCTGCCCACTGGTAAGCCTTTTCGCTGGCAAACAACCGTAAATATTGCACTAAGTCTTGGTTCTTCCGCTCAGTCTGACCATTAGTCTGCGGGTGGAACGCTGACGAGAAGGAAAGCGACGTTCCCAGGTTTCTGCAGAAGGCACGCCAAAACTGCGACACAAACTGAACCCCGCGATCAGATACAATATTTTGGGGAACCCCATGTAGGCGAATTATTTCCTTTACAAAAATCGTGGCAAATTCTTTTGCCGAGGGTAGCTTTTTTAACGCCACAAAATGTGCCATCTTTGAGAACCGGTCGACCACCACTAAGATAGTGGTGCATTTCTGGGATTCTGGTAGGTCAGTGATGAAATCTACTGATAAGTGAGACCAGGGACTGGAAGGAACCGGTAGTGGTCTCAGAGGACCCTCCGGAGGACGCCGCCGACTCTTATTGCGAGCACAGACCGAGCAACCCCCCACAAAGTTGCGGATCTCCTGAGACATGCCTGGCCACCAGAAGTATCGGGAGCAAAGCTCCAGGGTCCCCTGGAACCCTGGATGCCCGGCGAGAGCCGACGAGTGGGACTCATCCATGACTCTAGGGCGTAGGGTCTCTGGCACAAACCATCTGCCCTCCGGCACCCCTGACGGAGCGTCCTGCTGGGCATCCTGTAGTTGAGGGACGAAGTTAGACTCTAACACTGCCACCACCACGCCGGGGGCTAAGATATTCTCGGGAGTCATGGTCCCACTGTCTGGTACCCCGAAACTCCGTGACAGAGCATCCGCCTTTACGTTCTTCTCTCCGGGGATATATGTCACGACAAAGTTAAACCTGGCGAAGAACAACGCCCACCTGGCTTGACGAGCAGTGAGTCTTTTCGCATTGGCGAGATATACCAGATTCTTGTGATCAGTATATACGGTAATTGGGTGTCTAGCACCCTCAAGATGGTGTCGCCACTCTTCCAGAGCCCATTTGATAGCCAACAATTCCCGGTTACCCACGTCGTAGTTGCGCTCTGCTGAATTGAACTTTCGCGAAAAGAACGCACATGGGCTATAGCCAGACCTCCCACTGACTTCCTGCGACAATACTGCTCCTGCCCCCACTTCCGACGCGTCTACCTCAATAAAAAAGGGTAGTAGTGCGTCCGGCTGTATTAGCACCGGGGCAGTCGTGAATGCCTTTTTTAGACGGCTAAAGGCCTCAAGGGCTGCAGGCGACCACTTACCCAAGTCAGCCCCCTTCTTAGTCAGGTCGGTCAGAGGTTGAGCAATAACTGAGTAATTTCTAATGAATTTGCGGTAGAAATTTGCAAAACCTAAGAACCGCTGGAGAGCCTTGAGGTTGTCGGGTCTGACCCATTGGGAGATTGCTGCTACTTTATCAGACTCCATCTGAATCTCTGTGGGGGAAATTACATAACCAAGGAAGGATACTTGTTTAGAGCCAAATGTACATTTCTCTAATTTGACAAAAAGTTGATACTCGCGCAAACGGGTCAGGACCAACCTCAGGTGCCGCACATGTGAATCCCAGTCAGGTGAGTACACCAGGATGTCGTCCAGATAAATGACCAGAAATACCCCCAGGAAGTCGTGGAAGACTGCGTTCATAAAACCCTGAAACACAGCGGGGGCATTACAGAGTCCAAAAGGCATGACCAGACATTCAAAATGTCCTAACGGGGTGTTGAACGCTGTCTTCCATTCATCTCCCTCTCTGATGCGAATTAAATTGTAAGCCCCCCTTAAGTCCAGTTTGGAGAACCAGTGAGCCCCTACCACCTGATTCAACAAGTCAGGAATTAGGGGCAAGGAGCACTGGTTCTTCACAGTGATTTTATTCAAGGCCCGATAATCCACACAAGGCCTTAGTGTCCCGTCCTTCTTCTCTACAAAGAAGAGACCTGCCCCGGCCGGGGACCTGGACGGCCGGATATGTCGGTTGGCCAGAGCTTCCGAGACATAGGACTTGAGGGCTTCATGCTCACGACCTGACAGATTGAATATGGCTCCCTTAGGGATGGGACCGTCGGGAATCAGGTCGATACCACAGTCCCACTCCCTATGGGGGGGCAGAGCCTTAGACAGTCGTTTGGAGAATACATCCTGAAAGTCTGACAAATACTCCGGAATGAGCACCGTATCTGCGGAGCACACAGCTATAGTAGACAGGTGATTGTGACACGATGACCCCCAATGAGTCAATTCCCGGGTGGACCAATCAAATTGGGGGTTGTGCAGTGCCAACCAGGGCATACCAAGCACCACATCAACCGACATTTTTTCCATAACCAAGAAAGACAGTTCTTCCGAGTGGAGGACCCCCACCGTGAACTGTAATCTTGGGGTCCTCCATCGTACCAAGCCTGTAGAGAGAGGGGTAGCATCAATGCTGGTAAAATGAATTGGCGTCTTCAACGCCACAAATTCCGCCATCAGAGAACGGACAAAACCCAGACTTATCAAGTTAGCGGCTGCTCCGGAATCAATAAACGCCCGCCCTGATCGGGAAAAATCCCCGAATCTAACATGACACGGTACCAAAAGTTTAGGAAGTACCTGAAGTCCTAGGCGATCCTCCCTGCAATCGCCTAGGACTCGGAGTTTTCCGCCGGTTCCGGCTGCGGGCGTTTGAGACCTCAGTGGGCAGGTTATCACCCGATGTCCAGCTTTCCCGCAGTAGAGGCAGAGACGATGCAACAAACGGATCCGGCGTCGCTCTTTGGGGTCCAGCGGGTCCACCTCCATCGGCTCGGGCGCAGAGACTGGTAAGGAGGAGGAGGGACCAGGGCCACTGACCACCCTGACTCTACGGGTCTGCCTGTCCTGCTTCCTAGACCTGAGCCTCCTATCTGCTCTCACCGCTAGCTCCATAGCCTCCCTTAAGGACCCGGGAACGGGATGGGAAATTAACAGGTCTTTAACTGCGTCCGAGAGGCTCTGCAGAAAAATGTCCTTCAGCGCGCTATCGTTCCATGTCGTATCCCCCGCATAGCGTCTGAAGTTGGAGCAATAATCCTCCACACACGACAACCCCTGCCGCAGCGCCAACAACTGTGAAACCGCCAACCCCGCTCGGTCCGGTTCGTCGAAGATACCCCCGAGTTCCTGAAAAAAGGAGTCCACAGACTGCAGGCAGGAGGAACCCTCGGGGATGGAGAAAGCCCATGTCTGTGCCGAGCCCCGCAGCAGGGACATTATCAGCCCGACCCTCTGAGCCTCCGACCCGGAAGAACGGGGACGCATGCGAAAAAACAGGCGACACGCCTGTCGGAAAACAAAAAACTTGTTCCTCTCCCCAGAAAACACCTCGGGAAGAGGGCACTTGGGTTCGGGGCTGGTTGAGGCGTCCGACCCCTGCGACACCCCCCGCTGCTCCTGGGCCACCATGCGGGCGGATAAATCCTGGATCACAGGCACCAGGGCCTGCAGCTGGTTCGTGAGGGAACTGATCGCCTCCATGACAAAAACGGTTTTAAAGGGCCAGTTATTATGTTACGGCACTCTGCCCCCCGAGCGCCAGTTGGGGTGCCCTGATCTCCTGCACCCCACTGTCCCTGCCTACTTGCCTCGGCCCTGGCTAACCCCAGGCGGACAACTGGGCGGCAGTCCCTGCACTGGCTAGGGACCTGGCGACTACCTGGATGGAACAACTAACAGGGGACAGAGTGCCGACAGAAGAGGCAGGTGAAACAGACCAACAAAACTACGAGGTGAAACAAGGCTGGAGGTGGAGCTCACAGGCAAACGAAAGGAAACTGACAAGCAACTAGGACAGACTAGAATAGACCTGACTAGAGGCTAGCAGAACCAATAACTGGCAGTGAGTTCAGGTCACTGCCAGCCTTTTAACTAAAAGCCTCCGCCCCGGGGCGGAGAGTGGGAGGAGCCGACTCTCCCCCTGTTGCATAAGGGAGGTGGATGAGAGCGGGCGGGACCCTACGGGCGGACACGCCCACGCCGCAGCACGCTGGCTGCTCCACGCTGCTGCACGCTGGCTGCTCCACGCCGCCGGGAGATCCCTGACAGCACAGCTCCGGGGCGCCGAAGCCGAGCTCGAAGCGGCGCGCGCCGGCCGCGGGACCCAGCGCCGCCCTGCATGGTAACAGCTGGTGAGCCAACACTTTTATGCTCACATAAAAGATCTGGTCAGCAGATGACAACCATTTGCTCACAATTGTCGGATCGCGAGCCTCCTCCTACATGGCTGATGATTAGTGATCCATCCAATAATCATACTTTAGCTACAGTTTAGGAAACAGTATTTTGTCGCTCCTCAGGATCTCACACCGACTACTTATTCTCTTTCTTACAGATTCTACGCTGCGGAGATGGTGTGCGGCATCCAACACCTCCACGCCAAGGGGATCATCCACAGAGACCTGAAGCCCGAAAACATCTTGGTGGCTGAGACAGGGCACCTGAAGATCACCGATTTCGGTCTCGCCCTGGACAACATGCTTGGAGGTCGAACAGCTACTGACTATGCTGGGACCGAAGACTATATTGCTCCTGAGGTGAGAGGAATAGAATCTTCTTACCAGTTGTTGACATAAGTGTATTTATGTTCTTGGGTTGTGGATCATGGAGACAGTAGTCCGAGATGGAATAGAGGACTGCGGTCTCTACACAATGCTAGTCTAGAGCAGTGCACATATCCCATGTAATGCCTTTCTTTTAGGGCAGACGACTTATGTTATTAATGATGTAGAACTTATTTCCCAACTTACTAACTGTTGTCTGTTTATGGCAGATGGACGCCGGAGAGGAGTACAACGCCGCCGTAGACTGGTTTTCATTCGGAGTCATCATGAATCAAATGATCACCGGCGAGCGTAAGTATCATCACAAACTCTTTAATGAGTCCACCTCCGGAGCGAAGAACATCATAATGCAGGTAAGCATGTTACTAATTTTGTATGCTTTTATTGTCTTTACTAGTCAGATTCTTGTAATTGTAGTTAGTATTAAAAACTACATTTCTGATTTCAGCTCCTCAAGAAAAATCCAGCCAAGCGTCTAGGAGTCAATGGGAACATCCGTGGTCATCGGTTCTTCCAGCATGTAGAATGGGACTCTGTGGAAACCCTGAGGATGGCCCCACCGCACATCCCTGCCCCCACTAAGTCGGAATTCCATCAGCAATTCGACTTAGACACCATCGAAGCAGAAGAGGCCAAGCAATCCGAGCTGTCACCGGAAGACCAGGCCAAGTTCAGAGGGTTTTCATTCTCTAACATGAAGACCCTCTTAGACACCGGCTCTACAACCACCTGAGCAAGCGGCCCTCCTGAGCCCCTGCAACGCCATCACAAGGAAGGACGGCGAGGGACCCCTGAGGAGAGAGCCAGCAGTATCACCCAGCTGGCGGTAAGTACAGGCGCCACAACATCTGCGCCCCGTAGCCTCATTGACATGTGCTGTACCTAAAACCCTTTTTTTTCTTACCAGTAAATGGATTTCCCCGAACCAATGACAGCAGCAGCTGATGGTGCTGCCACGGGTACCAGGAAACACATTGGTGCGCGATGGCCGGCTATTAAGGGGTGGAAGGAGGCCGGATTTTTTTTTTTATCTTATGACATCTAAGCACATGTCTATGAATATTTCACATTTACTGGTAATTGCATTTCCTCACGCCCATAACAGTAATGTAATGAGCGATGGGGAAATGAGGTGAGTGTTGGCCGGCTATTAAGGGGTGGAGGAGGCCGGATTTTTTTTTTTTTTTTTACCCCTTGGTGACATCGACCATAAAAGTACAGGGGATGTGTGTGGGGTCTGTATGGAATGGACTTGGCTCCCAAGCTCACTCCATAAACTGAAGTGGCGCCACCTGTCTTTGACAATTCACACCTAGAAGCAACAGCTATGATCAGAAATAACTTCAATTATGGCTGTTGAGTATTTTAATGCAGCTGTCAATTCTTACAGTGGCATTTGAATAACCTAATCAGCATTTAAATGTTCCAAATGGCCTTCCCTGGGTTGTATAAGTGAATTAATGATCCCAAGTTCAAGCACCAATAGAGGCCTAAAAAAATAAGTGTAAAACATTTTTGAAAAAAGTTAAAAAAAACCTTGTCCTATATTTCTAAAAAAAAAAGAAAAGTAATTTGCATTGCAGCCTGCGTAAAAGTCCGTTTAAAATATTGAATTATTTATCCCAGATGATGAACACCATTATGAAAAAAATACATAACACCAGATTTGTATTTTTTCATTACCCTGGCTCCAAGAAAAAATATGAAATATAAAGCGATCAAAAAGTTACACAACCACTAGTCATCCTGCAGAAATTGAGTCCACACATCCGCTGCATCAACAGTAAAATGAAAAAGTGATGGTGCCTTAAAATAGCAACAGAAACTATTTTTTTTTTATATATTTCAATTTTTAAAATTAGTATAACAAAAAAAAAATGTAGTTTGGAAATTGTGGTAAATGTGCTGACACACACAGAATAAAGTTTTTGTGTAATTTGTGCCACAGTGTGCACACCAAAAACAACAGGTCCAAAAATAAGCATAATTGCATTTTTTTTCATTTCAGCCCACTTAGAAATCTGTAAAAGTTTTTCTGCATATTTTATGGTATATTAAATTGTACCAGTGAAAAACACAACTCACCCCACAAAAAAGCACTCAGACAGCTAATCCCATGAAAAAACATCTTGCTATTTAGACCCCAAACATTAGACCACAATTTAACAATTATATCAGAACAATGTGGTGCGCTTCTGATAAAATCTAGCGCCCCCTGCAGCTTTTCCCTTATGCCTCCTTCAATGTTATGCCATCCCATAGTGAGAACTTAAAGGGATTAGCCCAGCAGGCCTAAAGAGAGGTTAGTGTAGTGTAGGTCCCATCTACAAGAGGTCGCCTTGACGTGGCAGATGGGCTCACATGTTTTGCTCAAAATGTGTGCTAAGAACCTCACATCTTCATATGTCAGTAAATATAACAAGAATGCCATTTAAATTCAGATATTCAGTGCTTGCAGTAGTGTTGCAGCCACTTGTATTTGCTTGTATCGTTGCAGCCATGATGTATGGTGCGCTAACACATATGGCCTATAAAAGGCTCTCGGAGGCTCCTTGTATGTAGTGAGTAAAGGAAATAAAAAAAGAAGGGTGGAGCAAGACCCAGTGAGGGTGGTGGAATGTTTATGGAGTACAAAGAGCTTTCAATGATTGAGTATTTTGAATGGTGGAGGTGCTGCCAACCAGATGACGCTCCACCAGTGTGGGCGTGAGTGTAGCAAAAAAGGATGTGAAAAGAACTGGTATGGAGGCGCAACCCTCTAAGCTACTAGAAGATGTAGATCAAAGTCCAATGTGTGAAGGTGAAAGCACTTCTTTTTTATTAATTTTTCACAAATTAAAAACCAGCAATAGAATACGCATTTCGGGGAAGAACCCCTTCGTCAGTTCGGCTGGATAGGACAACAGGATGCCTGGGGGGGACACGACTCCAAAGATGTATTGGATGTGTCGGAGGTCCTGTGTGCAAGAAGGCAGGGGAGACGCAATCAAAGAGACTTGTCTCTGTTAAAAGCGTATGAGAAGGAATGCATTCTGACTCCCGCTATCCCCTACTTTGCTGCTGAGCATGGCTGAAGGCCCTTTATCTGGTAAAATTCATAGCTAGCGGTTAGCGTGACATGACTGTGCCACGGACTGTGGCATGACTATATTAAGAGGTGAGCGACTAGTCTCTTGACATCACAGCCATGTCACAGGCTGCCAGAAAACCTCTGCTGGGCCACTTGTGGGCAACATGCCATATGTTGTGCAGGCCTGGTTTAGACACTGACTGCCCAATCTATCTCCAATAGGGCCTATCCACAGGTGATGCAAGTCTGATTGGTGGGGGTCTCATCACTGAAGACCCCTTGTGGTCTCCAGAATAAGAGTCTGAAAGGTCTGCCTGTTTAAGCCCTCTTCTGTCACTCTGGGCTCACTGCCTGCCTTCACCCCTCGGCAGAGTGAGGAGTAGATTGAATAGAGCAGTGTCGCTGCATGTGTGGAGCTGCTCCATTGTTCTTTAATGCAGACCGCTGAGTGCTTGTACTAGCTATTTTCATCATCGCCATTGAAATAAATGGAGCTGCACTGTGCATGTGCAACCACTGCTAAGATGCCATCTCCACGTCTCTGTAGAGGGTATAGAGAGCCCACAGTTAGGAAAATGGGGACACAGGACCCCAATTCTTGGGAATGATAGACCCTCACTGATTAGAGCTTCATCACCTATCCTGTCGATAGCCAATATAAGCCAACCCTGGTATATCCTCAGTAAAAAAAAAAAGAGATGCAAACTCATTTTAGAAGAATTGGATCCAAAAAATTGTCAATTAAGATAATAAATCTAATACTTTGCCCATGACACCACTTGCCCCTCCTCCCCATATGTGCTTCTCTTCTATCTGTTGTCCCTCACATGGCTCTTCTCCTGCTGTGCCACCATTTGTCTCCCCATGTTTCAACTTGGCCCTCCTCCCCATGTCTCCTTTACCCGCGGTACTACTTCTCCCCCGTGCCCCATCTTGCCCTGTGAAACCACTTGTCCCCACCCATACAATCCCATGTACCACCACTTGCCCCACCTCCTATGCCCAATGTCCCTCTTTCTCCCTGTGCCACTTTTCCCCTGTAGGTCCTTTTCCCCCTGTTCAACCACTTGTTCCCCAGCCCATGCCCCTCAAATCAGTCAGTCAGATAAACTTTTGTGACCAGGTCTCCCCGAAGCCTCAGTTCATTGTGGCCAAACTAATGAGCACTTTCCTCCTATTAAGAGGTTAAACAGATGGCCGTGCTTGTGGAGCTTTTTGCGGACGTGAAACGTGATGAAGCAAAATCATTGATTTCCATGGTTTCATTTTGTCTAGCGTAATTCTCATGAGATATTACTACACGCCAGAAAAGATACAACTTGTCCTATCTTTCAGGTTTATTTTTTCTCTCAGGCCCAATGGCCTGGAATTCGAACAGTTAAAAAAAGTCTTTCCGCTGGTTCATGTTCTAACACGCTCTGTAGCGGCGAGTGTTTTTGCGCATGCGCCCGTCTGTTTAAGCCCTGGAAGAAGCTTTCCCCAGATGGCAGCGGACAGATGGAACAGTTCACCAGGAGTCGGAGGGCTGCAAGCTGGGGGGGGCTGAAATAATCAGAAGTGTAAGGCCGCCTTCACACGGGCGGAAATCCCGCGGCGGGATTTCCGCCACTGAAAGCTTGCATAGGAGAGCATTACAATACGCACTCCTATGCAGACGGCCGCGGTTTGGCCGCACAAAATCTCGCGCAGCAAACAAACCGCGGCATGTCCTATTTTTGTGCGGGGCTCGCAGAGCCTCGCACAGAAACCTCACTCACCCCGGCACATGAATGAACCGGGGCCGCCGGGCGCGGGCGTATACGCGCTCGTCTCTGCAGACGCTCGGGTCGGGTCCTGCGGCGAGAATTCTCGCCGCCGGATCCGACCCGCTCGTCTGCAGGTGGCCTAAGGCTATGTGCAGACATCAAAGAGGAAATCTGCACCAAAACCTGCATGTGGATTTTAGTGTTTGTGCCCAACACATAATTCAGCTCTGGCATCGCAATGAATGAAATCTGGGGAAAATCCATCACGCTTTCACATTTGTTTTGAAAATCGGCTGCATGTCTGTTTTCTGCTGCAGATTTTCCCCACTGTGATTCATTTACATTGCACTATGCATTGTTGCAGAACTTTGGTACCAAACTACTGCAACAGTTCTGCAGTGTGTGAACTCAACCTAAAAA